>NC_088932.1:4682500-4697500 GCF_038396675.1 Hydra vulgaris | reverse complement strand
AAATTTTTGTTTGTACACATTTATAGTATGCATTTATGCTTTTTTGATATGTATGTGTATGTGGTAATAAGTGCTTTATAGCTGTTTTATCAATGTGTTTTTATAATAATGTAAAGTAGTTTTTTATTGTTTGTGTATGAGTTAATATGTGTTATATAATTGTTTTATAAATGTGTTTAAACTTAGAAGTTAATTTTTTGTTTAAGCATCTCCTAGCTAATATGTTTTTTTTTAAAGTCATAAGATTATTGTATAATTTATTGTAAATGACAGTTTCTTATACTTTAAAATTATTTGTGTTTGCTATTTAGAGTAAAAAAAAAATTATATAGAAAAGATCACAATCTTCAAGATTCTTTTAAGATTTTTTGTTACTACTTTCAATTAAAAGTGAAGTTTAAATGGATGATATTAGGCTAGAAGCAGATATTAGTTTAGAAAATGGAAATGTTAAAAGGCAACTTAATCGTAGCAGAAATGTAAGAGATAGGCTTAGGCGAGATGAAATTAATAATCAACAAAATGCTAGATATGCTCCTCGGCAAGCAGCAAATAATTTGCACCCAAATGAGGAGAGCGTGGTTAGGCAAATTGAAAATAATCGATGCAGAAATGAAAGAGATAGGCTTAGGCAAGATGAAATTTATAGTCAATTAAAAACTAGATATGCTGCTAGATACGAAAAAATGCATTGTATAGCAAGAAGTAATACTATTCCAGATTATAATTATTTAGGAGAAATGAATTATATTTGTCAGCATTGTGGTGCTAAGAAATTTCCTGATGAAACACATTTTTTATATTGCCATAATGGAAAGGTAGTTTTGTCGCAAGAATTACAAGATTTATTTAAAGGAAATTATGCAGATGGAAATGCAAATCTAAATTTTATAAAATAAATTCGAAATTATAATGCCTGTCTTTCTTTTGCTTCATTTAAAGCTAATGTAGTTCAACCTATGAACCATGGGCTAACATGTTTTAGGATACATATTCTAAAACATGTCGGCCCTAGGTACATAGTTTTTTATCTTAAAATCAAGATGTTCCGCCAATATATTGTCAAATATACATCTATGATCCACTTGCAGCAGTAAATTTTAGAATGCAACAACGTGGTAATAATCTTTGCTTAAATGATTTAATGTTTCGATTGCAAACTATTATTAGTAAATAGAACCCCTTTGCAATTTAAAAACATGGCTGAAGTAGAAGTTGAAGAAATTCGTTGAGCAGCTATAGAAGGTCACTCAGTGTCAGTTGTGAAAATGTCTTTACTTTAAGGGCAAGATAGACAACACTATTATCTCCCTTCACATAATGAAGTTGCAGTTGTATTTGTTGGTGAAGATGGTGCACCGCCTGCTTCCAGGGAAATTGTTATTTACCCAAAAGGTCATCCTCTTAAAACTATATCAAGTATGCCTGCCAACTTAGATCCTATGGTTTATCATCTATTTTTTTCTAGGGGTGATGCTGGTTGGCATAACCAATTGGTTCACAACCCTGAACGTGCTACATTGGTTAAAAACCATGTTACATTATCTCAGTATTAAAATTATATTCAGACAATTTTTTCTTCACTCTTTTATGAGAAAAAAACTATTTTGGCAATATGCTGTTGATGCATATGTTAAAATTGAAGGTCAGCGCCGTACTTTCATCAGAAATAACTAAAACAAACTCAGAAGCGAGCAGTATGATGCCTTACACAAACATGTAAACAACCTTGAAAATGATCATAATGTTAGACCAGGGTGTGTTATAGTTTTGCCATCAACTTATGTAGATAGTCATGAAGCTTTAAAAGAAAACTTAGATAAACGCTGGGTGGTACCTTACAATCCATGGTAATTAAAGAAATATCAAGCTCACATTAATGTTGAAGCTTGCATGTTTGTTAAGGCTGTTAAATATTTGTACAAATACATATACAAGGGTCACAACTGTGCCAATATTTTAATAAATGAACAAATTAATCATGATGAAGTAAACACTTTTTTAGATTGTTGTTATGTTAGTGCACTTGAAGCATTATGGCAAATTTTCCAGTATCCAATAAGTAATATGTCACACACTATTATACACCTTAAAGTTCATCTACCTGAAAACCAATTAGTGTGAGAAGGAGCAAAGCAAATGACTTGAGATCGTGCAGCTCAACGTGATCTGCACCTAACGGCATGGTTTAAATACTGAAAATGAAAGAGCACATTGCTATTCATATGTAGACATTCCTTATCACTTTATATTTGATGATAAACATTGTAAATGGAAGGTTAGACAAAAGGGTGGTAATAAGGTGATAGTAAGAATGTATAAAGTTAATCCAACTGGAGAACTATTTATTCGAAGACTGTTACTTTTGCAGGCAAAAGGAGCATCATCTTGGGAAGATGTGTGTACTGTTAATGGTATTGTTCTTGAAACATTTCGTGAAGCATGTGTTTTAAAAGGTTTGTTGCAAGACGACACTAAATGGCAAAATACTCTTTCTGAGGCGGGTTTTAACGCATATGTCAAAGCAAATTAGACAGTTGTTTTCAATAATTTTGACCTTTTGTGAACCTGACAATCCTTTTTATCTTTGGGATACTTACAAAGCTTTTATGATGAAAGATTTTATTCACCGCTCAGTCCCACTTCTAATAGCTGAACAAGCTACTCTTTGTCAAATTAAAAAGATCATTAATCAAAGTGGTAAAATGCTAGCTGATTAGAACCTGCCTGTTCTTGATGAGTTTAAAGGTTTAAATCTAGAAAATTTTGATGAAAATGTTCAACAATCTATTGACAAAGCTAATCGAACGAGACTGTTGCTTAATGTCAATCAATTAAATGTATGTAATGCTATCTTTGCTGCACAGAATGAGCAACCAAGTGTAGAAAATCAACATTCTAGATTGTTTTTCATGGATGGACCAGCTGGTAGTGGAAAAACCTTTACTTATAATTATTTGATTGCTGAAACCATAAGTAGGGGCTTTAAATCTGCTACAGCTGCATGGACTGGCATAGCAGCAACTCTTATTACAAATGGATCTACATTGCATGGCTTATTTAAACTTCCTGTTCCAATATTGGATAATAGCACATGCAATGTAACTCCTAACTCTATACACGGGCATTTTTTAAGACAAGTTAGTTTGTTCTTGCTTGTTGAAACATCCATGATACCTAAACATGCCTTAAATGCAATTGATAGGTTGTTAAAAGATATTTGCAACAACAACTTTCCGTTCGGAGGAAAAATCATTCTTTTTGGTGGTGACTTCAGGCAAATTCTGCTTGTTGTGAAAAGAGGACAACCAGCTGAAATAGTAGAATCGTGTATAAAATGTTCTTTGCATTGGCAATAAGTGCAGAAGTTTGCATTAACTGAAAATATGGGTGCAAAATAGGGAAGGTGAATTTTTCCAATGGCTACTAACACTTGGGAATGGAACTATACCTGTTAAAGAGGAGGATCCTTTTAAAGGATGCATTGAAATACCAAATCAGTGCATTATTAGAGAAAATGATTCGATTGTTGAAAAGATTTTTAAAGATGCTGATCAAAATGATTATTCTAAACGCATGATTTTAACACCAACTAATGTTGATTCATAATCAATCAATGAAGAAGTGCTTGAATGTCTGCCGGGTGAGGTCAAAATTTATTTAAGTGCTGATCAAATTGATACTGATGACCTTAATGAAAGAAATAACTTTCCTGTTGAGTTTTTGAACAGCTTAACTCCTTCAGGTATGCCACCTCATTGTTTAAAATTGAAAATTGGTTGTGTAATTATGCTACTTAGAAATTTAGATCTCAAAGCTGGGCTATGCAATGGTACTTGAATGAAAGTTTGTGCTCTTCAAAATAATTATATTGATGCAGAGGTTTTGACAGGTGTTTCCGGTGGTAAACGGGTTTTTGTTCCTCGAATTCAGTTGGCTCCATCAGATTCTAATTTATCTTTTGTTCTGAAACGCCATCAGTTTCCTGTAAGATTGGCTTATTCAATGACAATTAACAAAAGTCAAGGTCAAACATTTGATAGAGTTGGGGTATATCTCGAAAAACTGTGTTTCTCTCATGGTCAACTATATGTTGCATGTTCAAGAACTAGAGCATTTAATAGTTTGTTTTTCAAAATTGATAAACATCTCATTCAAGGTATGGTAGGTGGAAAGTGATACACAAATAATTTTCTAATGTTCTTAATTTATAGTCTTTAGATTTTCATTTCGAAAATTTACTGTTTGTAGGTTGTGAGCGCATTTTGTATGTATAACTTTGTTTATTATTTTAATATTTTTTTCATAGTTTTTGATAAATATATGTCATTTAATATTGTTATAAAATGTGTTTATATGTGTTATATAAAACCATATTTGTTTATAGTTGTATATATGTTAAAATTATGTTGTTTCCATGTTTTCAAAGTGGTGTGACTTGGCATTATGTTGAGCAAGATTGATAACCTTGCCAGCCAAGCGGTGTACTTATAGCAGAGGTGTGACTTGGCAGTATTTAGTACCAGGCGGTGTTACTGCTTTAGAGCTAGGTTGTGTTGTCTAGCCTTTTTTTAATTATTCCGGAAACACATAATGTCTGTTAATGTTTAGCGTAATGTGTATGAGAGAGTATGCAACCTTGATCATTAAATCTAGGGCGTTTTAATGTCCTAAATTTGAAGTAATTGAATAACTAATATTGAATATAAAAGCAAACATACTTTTATGTATTTATATGTTTAGTAAAAAGATAAATATAGTTAACTTAAAATTGGTTTTCTAATTTTGTCTTTCATATTTTAATTTGGTTTGTTATTTTCGCTGGATTTTAGGATCAAGGGTGTAAATATTTTATTGTTATGTGTTATTGTTGTGATGTTCTGTGTTGATAGACTGCTTGGCTTACCTTCACGTTGGTATCTATTGTTAAAAATGAATAATTGGTATTTTCATTATTGGAACTTACTGCTTTTATTTATTTCCTAAAAGCCAAGACAACATTTTGCTAAAAATGCAATTTATATCTTAATTTTTTTTTTATTTTTTTTTTAGTATTGTTAATCCTTTTGTACTTGGAAACAGATTTTATAGCTACATTTTCGATAAATGTTTATATTAACTGCCATGTCAACATAGGTTACTATAAATAGGTAAATCGATTTTGAGTTTTTATGTGGTTTTTTTTTTTTATTTTTATTTATTCTTTTGTAATTATGGTATCATAGTTCCATTTTTTTTTCTTTAAGATTTACGATTGACGCATTTATACGATTTATAAAAAAAAACCTGATTTCCTTTTATTGTAAATTTTTTGTCAGTTAAAATGATATAAATATATATGCAATTAGTTCAATTTTTTTAAGTTTGTCTTTTTTATGCCTAATAATTTGTTGTACATAACATTACGTACATACGTTAAGGGATGTTTTTAAAGAGGGGTCACAACTAAAAACAAACTAAAAACCTTTAAATACATGGAGAATATTGTAGTTTTGCGCATTTGTCAAATACGAAGTTACTTAAATTTTATAACGAGTTTAACTAATTAATTAGCTTAGTTTGCATTTGCAACACTTTGGAGGAAAGAAAAAATTCTAATATATGTTAAATTCTGATATATATTAAAAAGAAAAAATTTTTAAAAATGTAAATCATTGTTTTACATTTTATTATTTTGGTAAAAGGTCTTCATCAAAAACTTGATTACTCTTAATAAAAAAAACTTTATTCTCCTGGCCACAATTAAGGCAAAAACGAGGAAGGGAGGTCCTTTATTAGTGTCAAAATATTTACGAGAATTAAATTCCAAGTAACAAAAAGAATTTTTTAAGTAAATGGTAGTAAATTACCGTTTACTAAAAACTATTGAATCAAAGAGGTCATACAAATAATATAAAAATGGTCTGTGTTGCACACACTGTATTTTAGTTTTACAGATTGTATTCCAGTTTTTTTGTTTGTTTTTCTTTTATGTCTACTTATCTGTTACAGTTTTTATTTTAGGTTTGTCATATGACACATTAATGCAATATAAAAGATCAAAGTTTACATATTTTTTACAATTTGTTATACACATGTTTGATTGTAAATCAACTTTTTTTTGTTTGAAACGTATTTGTACTCAATTGCTTAGTTATTTATAATAAATTTATTTAGTTGTGTGCATTTATCGTTTTAAAGACAATTTCCTTTTTTAAAGAAACATGTATCAAGGAGATACCAAAAAATTAATAACTCATAAATAATTTACGTTCACTTCATATTAATCTTATTAATTAAAGTTCATGTTATAAAAAATATAACAAGAATTTAGCTTTAATCTTTCGTCAATTTAAGGCATGATGAAGTGTTATTATTTTGTGTCAGTAACTAAAAACGTAGTGTTAAACTTAGTAATGTCTAGGAAAATGGTTCTGCCATACACTGATATGACCTATGTCAGTTGTAAATTACTCAAATGACATTAAATAATTGGTAAATCAATTTATTTTAATTTTACAGATGGTTTAATTTCTTAATTTGAAGGCGTTTTTCTTACAGGGTATTAGTTAAGGTTTCACAACTTTAAATTGTGGAAAACAGCCACTATAAATTAAGTAACAGACCGACCGTAACCCATATTATGGGTTGCTTTCTGCTAGTATTTTATAAATACTGTAAACAAATATACATATATAAAAAAATATAATACCAGTATAAATGCTGACTATTATAGTATCTAAGATCTTAATTAAACATCATTAAACACCACTTTTAAGCTTAATTAAACACCATTTAACACCACTTACAAGCACTGTTAAATATAACATAATTATAAATTTATATAACATTAAAATTAAAACAATAAAAATAGAAATATAAACGATTACAAGTTTGGATACACATGTTCCAATGATGAGCTGCTGCATGTTTAGTATAAAATTATTGATTAATAAAAAACTATTGAACAATAATTATATTTCTTATTTTTCATTTTTTATATTATATAACATATATATTAATATATATATATATATATATATATATATATATATATATATATATATATATATATATATTATATTACTTATATATTATATATATATATATATATATATATTATACATACATATTGTATATATATACTATATATACAATATATATATATAATATATATATATATATATATATATATATATTATATTACTTATATATTATATATATATATATATATATATATATATATTATACATACATATTGTATATATATACTATATATACAATATATATATATATATAATATATATATATATATATATATATATATATATATATATATATATATATATATATAAATAATTTAATTTATTATTGCTCTGTTCTTTTAGAACATTGAGCACTCTATTTGTAGAATACACTAACATAATTTATAATTTATATATATATATATATATATATATATATATATATATATATATATACATGCATATATATATAAAATTATTAGGGCCCTGCAAATCACTACTTTTTGTTTCGAATTGAATCACGATTCGAAGCAGCTCTTGATTCACAAATCGAATTGAATCACGAGTCCAATAAGCATTTTGAAGAAATCTAAGTTTAATCAAAACAATATCTGTTTATCTAACAATATCAATATTTCCTCAAAATGCTGATTCGATTCGGATTCATATTGATACCAAAAAAGGTGATTCGCAGGGCCCTAATAATATATATATATATATATATATATATATATATATATATATATATATATATATATATATATATTATATTTAATTATATTATTAACATATTTGATTAGATTGATTAAGTTATTTTCGATATTTTATGTTTCAGTATTGCTAAATATACTGTTCATTATTTATAAACTTATATACAAAATTTAACAATGATTATATACACAAGAGTTTAAATAGGTGATGAAATTTGACACCCCTCAGATTATCTTTGAAACCTGACTGAGGGGCAACTAATGACTGGTCATACTTTCTGACAAAATGTACAACAGTTACTTGCTCCTCTCAGGTGGGTCTCAAGAACTGTCAACAGAATGCCAAAGCTCTGGACCTATTTTGACTTCTGTATAATCCAAATATTTTTTAAAGTTTTATAATTTTTTAAACTAAAATTTGGCCCAGCAAAGTTGTAATTTAAAAAAAACTTAATTATTTTTTATGAAAAGTTCTTTATATAACTTTAAATAATTTTCTAATTAAATAAATCTAAATAATAAACTTATTAAAATTACTTTAAATAACTATTCACAATTAATTGCTGTTTTACACAGAAAATTGATTTATTATTGAAGGCTCAATTGAAAGTCTATAAAAATTAAATAGAAATCCTTTAGATAAATATAAAACAATTCATAAATACTAAGCATTTAAAAATAAACCTCTGGTGCAGAATAGTAAGTGGTTGTAACATCACATTTTGCTGCTTCTTCTTTTACAAAATCAATATCACAAACATATGCATGGTAGTCTTTCACAACAATATTTTCCACTTAAAAATAAGTAAATAAAAATCTACTAAACAAAGTTTCACTCTGCACTAATTATCTTATTGTTGGAATGTAAAGTATATTAAAATTAGATAGAACTACACCCTTGATAACCTTAGACACCCTTGAAAGTACAGCGCTCAACTTGCTTATCTGCAGAGAAGGGTTAGAAGAGAATCTGAACAAAACTCTTTATAGATTTAATTTTTTTCAATAAAATAAAATAAAAAGCTTCATTGACTGTAGTGGCTTTGGGAGAGTAAATTTTGAAAAAAAAATACTTGTTGAACGTTGCAACAAAATTTACAAAAGTAAAAACAAGAAAAATTGAATTATTATTTCAATAAATAAACTCTTAGGATTGCTTTGTTACAAGTTTTTAAGTATATTCTGGCATTAATCAATATATAGATTAATCTTCACATTAGTAAATATTACTTATGTTAGGTTATCCAAAATACAATTATTTTTTGTTTACAGTATCTTAACTCTAAGCTTTCATAAAATTTGTTTTTAAAAAAGAAATATAAAAAAAATTAAAATATACAAAAAAATTATACTAAATATCTATTATACTATTTTTAATACATAAGTTTTTTTTTAGTAAACAAAATATTTTGAAACTACCAGTAAATATGGTTACAAAAATATTTAAATATAGTTACAGGTAGAGATGTGACCTGTTTTTTTGGTTCAAGTTTTTGGTTGTTTTTTTTTTTGGAAAAAAAAGCATGGGTCCATTTTTTTGGGTTTTTTTGGGAAATATTTAAAAATTCATCATTTAAGCTACTAAATTTAACTTTAATGGCAATATTATTAAACACATTTTAACTTCAGATTTATATAGGAAAACTAAGGCTGAATTTGACTAAAATTCTTTTTCTTTTGGTATGTTCAAAGGTAATTGTTTTATTGTTAATGTTTAGGTTAACGCGGGTATGGCAATCCTGTATAAAAATTTATTACTTAATTTTATCTTCCTCTATTTAATTTTTATTGACTTTATTGTTATATATTGACACAATAAACACATATAAAATGTATATATGTGTGTGTGTATATATATATATATATATATATATATATATATATATATATATATATATATATATATATATATATATATATATGTATATATATGTATATATATGTATATATATGTATATATATGTATATATATGTATATATATGTATATATATGTATATATATGTATATATATGTATATATATGTATATATATGTATATATATGTATATATATGTATATATATGTATGCATGTATATATATATATATATAAAATAGTAAAAACACTTATCTAATTAGATAAGTGTTTTTACTAATTTATTATTGCTCTGTTCTTTAAGAACATTGAGCACTCTGTTTGTAGAATACAAACAGAGTGCTCAATGTCAGAGTGCTTTGACATTATGTCTAAAAACGGAACTCGAATGACTAAGCATATTGTAAAATGTTGAAAATGTCCTAATAAAGTCTATATGCAAATAAATTGGGTCATAGTCAAAAACAGCAAAACTCTCCTGCAGATGCTGAGCCAAAAACAAAAATCCACGATCAGATTCTTTTGGAACATCCTTTTCTGAATCAATTTGTAGAAGTAAAACACCAAGTCCTATGTTTGACAGTATGACAAAAACTGAAAAAATGTGAACTGTATTTTTATAATTTTAAGATTTATTTGAAGAATTAGCTGATATGGCTAACTAGCTTATTAAAAATTCATGATGTATAGATTTTAGATTTGTTTCATGATTGACTGATGTACCAGTATGATATTAATTATCTTTTGCAGAAATTGATTCATACACGACTAGCCAGAGCAATATATGCTAGCGGATCACCACTTCATATAGTAGAAAATAACTATTTGAAAATCTTTTTGAACAAGTTATGTCCTGCTTATAAGCTTTTGTCAAGACATGAAGTGTCAAATGTTTTATTAGATAATGAATTATCAAGGATTTCAGCAAATGTTAAAGAAATGGTAGCAGTTTTTCTTGGATTTATGTTTGATGGATGGAGTAATTTAAGGTATAGTAACAATTTATTAAAATATTAGTTGATGCAATTGAAGCTATATTATTTAGTTAATAAACAGATCATATTTGTTTATATGCTGTTTCTTCTTTACAGAAATGAAGCTATCATTAACTTTGTAACGACATTGCCTTCTTCACCACCTATTTTGTGGAAGACATTGCCTACAGGTAAAACCATAATTCTAGTACTGTATACAACGGATTTACTTAACAGACTGGTGGATTTTTAAAATTTGCATACTATTTTATAATTAACTTTGATATTAAATTTATAACAAACAACACTGAAAACCATTTCAGTAAGCATAAATAATATATCAGTAAATAGGTTTATAATATTTATATAGTATAGTATATATAGTATATCCTAAACTGTTTTGTAGGAACATTAGGCCATTCTGGTGAATATTTGGCAAATAAAATAAAGAATGTTTTAGAAGAAATAAATCCTAACAAAGTTTTGGGCACTGTGACTGACAATGCTGCTAATATGAATAATGCACGGACTCGTTTAAAAGATTGTTATCCCCATCTTTATTGCTATGGATGCATTTCACATGGCTTAAATTTGCTGTTCACAGATTTTTTAAAATTGACAACTTTAAGTATTTTGATGTCACAAGCAACTGATATTGTTAAAGAGATAAAAAATTCTCATTTATCTGTTGCAGCATTTAGAGATATACAATAAAAAAGTCAGCTGGTGTAGTAACATGCATTTCCTTGAAACTACCAGTACGAACTAGGTAATACAATCAAAAGTATAAATATACTGTACATGACAAAAAAAATTGAACTATGTAACTAATTTCATTATACATTCATAAAAATAGATTTCATTTAGTAAATTACTTTACTCTAAATTTATTAAAGTTATCGTAATTTCTTTGTGTTTTATTTAAAGGTGGGGATCAACTGTAGCATGCTTAGATAGCATACATAAAAATAAGCAACCATTAAAAACATTGGCTATTTCTGAAAACAGTGGACTTAATTCAGCCACAAAAAATATTCTTCTATCAGATGTTTTTTGGTTGAAGGTTTTTTCAATAAAGAAAATTGAATCAAATACTCCCATGTTATCTACTGTTGTGGAAACTTTTCACTTCTTGGAAGACCACATTTTAAAAAGCTTAACAGTTAGCCCATTCTGAAAAAAGGAAGAAGAAGAAGGCAAAAAGATCTTCAAGAAAAGAAAAGAATTTTGTTTAACAGAAATTCACTTGGCTGCCAATATATTAGATCCCAAATTTAAAGGCAGAGTCTTGACTGGGGAACAAAAGGTATTTACTACACACAATTCGTATACGATTCTTAAAACCAAATACATTTTAGCGTTGGGCATTAAAAGTAAAATTTTTGAAAAATTTTAAATTATTTTAAATACTATTTTCAAATTTGATAATACTATTTAAAATAATAAAGTAATTGTAAAATCATTGAAAGAAAAATCTTTTTATAGATTGATGCATGTGAGGCGATACACAACATTGCTGCAAGTATGCCTGAAGTAAACAAAGAAATTATGATGTTTGACTTGGCTAATTACCAATCAAAGGGTGGCATATTTTCAACTCTTTATTTGGACTGCAGTTGGAATAACTCAACCCATAAATAATATAGAAAGTGTTAATATAGAAAGTGACAGTGACTTTGTTTATGAATCATTAGATGAAGGTAGTCTAGGGCAGAAAACTCGGACTCAGAAAGCACATCCAATTAGAATATCTTTTATAGTTTAAAAACATATTAAAATTACTAAATTATTGACTTTTTTGCTTTAATATTTATAATTCTTTTATTGTATATATTACACTACACAGTACTACACTACTTAGCACTAAATTAATAACTAAATTAAAACTAATAAAACATAGTGATTGTCTAAAAATATTAGAATTTTATGTAAATTAAATAAAGTTAGAGCTTTATTTTATAAGGGCTTATTGGCAATAAAATTCAACATGTGTAACAAACAATGTAAGACCAATTTATTACATAATAAATATTAGGATTGTTTATTTCTTTAAAGATTTGAAGTCTGATATTAAATAAGCATGATATTGTATATTAGTATATTTGAATTATAAAAATGGTTATTTTGTCATGGACAAGTATAGTTTCTGAATATAATGAGTGTAATATTTAGGAAGTACAACAACATCTAAGAAGTAAAACATGACAAATAAACATTCTCATACAATATACCAAGATTTTTAACTAACTTAATATTAAATCGCCTAATAAATTTACTTAATAAATAGCTCATTTAAGTTTTTTATTAAAACATCAACTTTAAATTGGTGTTTTATACATTGTATTTGTGGTTATAATGATTATATACTATAAATAAACAGAATAAAACAAAAACTCTTTCAAATTATTTATAAAGAAAAATAAAAAACTTGTTTAAAAAGTCAAAAAAACAAAAAAAACTAAAAAAACCAAAACTAAACGTTTTTTTGACCCAAAAAAGCGCAAGAAGAAAAAAACACGCTTCTTTGCAACTCTAGTTACAGGACAATAATTTTTCAGGACACCAATTTAATATCTAAAAGCCAATTATGAATTGTTTGTAAATATTTAAACCCCAACAAGACAACAATAAGAAAAATAATTTTTTCTTATAAAATTATCAATAGTATTAGATTAATAATTTAAAAAAATAAATATTGCATCATATTTTTTTAGGAATAAATTTTTATAAAACAATTGTAAGAAAAAAAGAAAAAAATTGTAAAAAAAAAAGAAAAAATTTTTTTTTTTTACATTTTAAATCGCAGTGAACATAACCTCTTCTGTGCAAATACCAAATTCCATTCAAAACACCTTTAATCAAATAAGCAATCAGATTTTCTGTAATTGGTCCATTATTGACAACAAATTTCAAATCCATTTCTAAAAAAACACTAAAAGATTTATATTATTACTTTATTTAAAAAAATATTTATGTAAGTAATTTTTTTACCAGCAAGAATCATTATTTGATAGCAAATCTTTGGGTAGTTAGTTGTTTCCAAAACTAATAAGGGTATGACAATATTTGTGGATTCACCGATTGTTGAAAGAAGAGCCATAGATTTAGCTGTTGCTATAATGCTTTTCACCTCCTTTATCTGCATTAAATCAAAAGAAAAAATATATTTGTAGAAAAATAAAGAAAAAAGTAACAGCTTATTCATATGTACTTTATTACTTTATTGTAAATTTTAATTTTTACTCTACGATATTTTAACTGTACAATATTTGTTGCTATGTTTCTTAAAAGAACAATATTTATATTCTTAAAATACAATATTTGTTGCTATGTTTCTTAAAAGAAAAAACACTGAAAATAACTTTTAATTTTCCTTTTTTTACTTTTGAAAGTAAAAAAAAGGATAATTAAAAAGAAAAATTTAATATAACATTTACAAAACTGTTTTATTGTAAATTCTAATATTTACTATACCATTTTTTTTTACTTTACCTCCCCAAGCCCAAAAGGGCCACAACAGTAGAGGAGACTATTTTAGCTGTGGTTACAGCCCTTTCTCTATAACTCTATAAGGTCTGAAACACAAACCTTGATGAACAAGGCCATTGCGCAGAGAAACAAGTTGAACACTGTAGTACCAGGAAATCGAACTCGGAACTTCTCACTTATGAGGCGAGCGCTCTACCACTACACTACTACCACATTATTACTATAACAATACTATTTCTGTAACAATAAACTTATCAAAAAAAAAATTTTCTTACTTTTTTAACTGCCACTCTTGCATCTCCCCTGCTTTTATTAAATAAAATCCAACAATCATATACTACTCCGAAACGCCCTTTACTTATTATTTTTTCAAAAACTGAAACTATATCATTATTAATTTGAATGATAGTGCCAATTGAAAAAGTTTTCACATTCTAAAGAAAAATAAATAAAATAACTAAAAACAAATAATGGCATCTTTCCCTATTTTTGCTACATATACAACCTATTCTGTGTGAACATGCAGAATCTCAACATTTTGATGATATTTATATTATAAATACTATGTGAAGCATGTTAAAGCTATGTAAATATATATATATATATATATATATATATATATATATATATATATATATATATATATATATATATACAGTAGCGCACAAAAATTTGCGGACAGGGTAAAAAAATTTGAATTTTATCAATATATCAGCGCATACTTTACATAATTTGAACATAATTTGAAAGGTTTTTATGCTTACTATTTTTTTGTTTTGAACGAATATTTATAACTTTATCAGCGTATTTTATTTATAACTTAATCAGCGTATTTTATTTAAAATAATAACAAATGTTGATGAGTTCAAAATTTTTTGGAAAAAGCGTTTATATTTAAAACAATTTTTTGATCAAAATTAGTTGTAAATGCAAAATCACATTATTATTTTGTAGGCCACTCTTTACAATC
>NC_088932.1:4672500-4680000 GCF_038396675.1 Hydra vulgaris | reverse complement strand
ACATCAGGCTCCTCTATGTTGACCCAGTTAAGCTGCAGAAAGCAGCTGGTCAAGAAAGTTATAATAAAAATTCTTTAACTAAATGTACAGATGGTGAATCAACTGCTTGCTGTGAAAGAGTGTTCCAGTGTTTTGTTACTCTATTTGTAAAAAAGTTTTCTCGTTCAATGCAACCTTTGACTAGTTGAGGCATTAATCGCTGATTGTGTCCACGAAGATTGTAATTTGTTTTTGAATTTAGTAGAATTTGAGGGAAATAAAAGTTGACTTCATCAATCTGTTGAGTAAGTTTAAACTGCTGGATTAAGTCGCCTCGTTTCCTGCGATCCTCAAGTGATGTTAGTTTCAGCTTATGTAATCTTTTCTCAATTGGTAAATGTTTTATCTCAGATACTATTTTTGTTACACGCCTTTGCACTTTCTCCATCATCACAATACCTTTTTTTAGGTGAGGAGACCAGACCTGTACTGCAAAATCTAGATGTGGACAAATGTATGCAAGGTACAGTGTTTTCCATAAAACTATTCTGCGGCTACGAAAAGCTTTTCGGAGACGATTGAACATTTGATTTGCAATTAAGACGGGTGTTTTAACTTGACTTTTGACCTTTAAGTCATTGGAAACGATAATCCCAAGGTCTCATTCAACTATTGTTTCTTCCAGTGTACAACGAGTTCCATCTACCTGCGCCATTGTGTATGAGTATGTTGACTTGTTAGTGCGTCCAACATGTATAACTTTGCATTTATTGATGTTAAAAGGCATTAACCACTTGTGCGACCAGTCAACTATTTTATCTATGTCAGCTTGAAGAAGGTTGGCATCTTGCAGAGATTTGATGATTCCGATAATTTTACCATCATCAGCATAAAGTTTTGTGTGGTGTGCAATAGTATCCGGCAAATCATTAAAGAATAAAACAAATAGTAGTGGACCAAGGACCGAGCCCTGTGGCACACCGCTAGTCATAGGAACCCACTCAGATGTTATTCCGTCTAATACTACTCTCTGTTGCTGACCAATTAACCAGTTATTAACCCATTTAACCAGGGTGTTACTAATGCCACAGGCACGCAGTTTGTGTAACAGGTGCCTGTGTGACGTTGTTGAATGCTTTGGCAAAGTCTGTATAAATTACATCAGCAGGAAACCCTAGGTGCATGCTTTGTGTAAGTATGTCATGTGCTTCAAGAAGATTTGTGACACACCCTCACTAGGAACAAAACCATGTTGAGCTTTGGATAAAAGATTATGTTTTGTGCAAAACTTCATTATACAATCATGTATGAGACTTTCCATGACTTTGCAGACTATGGATGTTAGTGATATTGGTCTGTAATTTGATGGTTGAAGTTTGCTTCCTTTTTTAAAAACAGGTGTAACATTAGATTTTTTCCACAAATCTGGAACATCACCCATGGATATAGATTTCTTATAGATTATTGTGATTGGGATTGCAAAAGATGTTGCACACTTTTTAATAACGTGTGAATGTATTTCGTCGTAACCCATGGCTTTATTTTCAGATAACCCTTTTAGTTTTTTTTCTACTTCATGCTCATGAATGCTGTTTTCATCAAACTGACATATGATTTGTGTGCGTAGATCAAAATGTGGCATAGAACTTTCTTGTTCAACTGCAAACACTGTCTGGAAATAATTGTTTAGTAACGTGCAAATTTCGTCTTTTTTTGTAGTGGTTGAGTTGTTCGTTGTTTGTAGGCTGCAAATTTGTTCATGAACTCGTTGTTTGCTGCGAATATGTAAGTGTAGGCATTTTGAATTAAATCTTCTTCATATGAAAGTATGGCGTCTGTAACTACTTTTTTAACATTTTTGCAAGCAACTTTATGTGCATTTTGTAAATATTTATGAGTGTGACGGCCTGCAGCGATGTATTTGAGCCATAACGAATGTTTTTCTTTTACTGTTGTTTTTATCCCTGGTGTAACCCACAGTACATTTTTTATTTTAGGTGGAACTAAAGTTGATGGTATGTGTTCTTTAATGTATTTGTTGTAGATATTAACAAGCAAGGTAAAATTATCGTTAGCTGTATGACCTTCAAACATGGTATGCCAGTTGTTTGAAGCTAATTTGGCTGATATTGCATCAAAGTCTACTCGACTCCAGATAAGACGAGGACGTGAGAGTTTTGGTTTCTTTTGAATGAACAGCCAATATACCAACAATAACACAGTGTGATTGACCTGTTTTTGTAAATCCAAGTGGGTCATCTTCTGAGACTTTTATGAACCTATCTGGATCATCACTAATAATTAGGTCAACTGTTGATGACCGTTCAACAAGATTCGAATGACGGTAAGTTGGAAATGTTATTAGCTGTGTTAAGTTATTATCTTCGAAACAAGATTGGAATCTCAAATCTCTGGGGCATTCATCTATCACATGTCCAACGGTTGCGACTTTACCATTTATTTCGATAGACTCATACATAATATATATATTTATATCAATAGACTCATACCATGTGTGGCCTAAATTAAAATCACCATATAATAACATAGAGGAGCAGTTATAAGTTAACATGACCTGTTTGGCCGCTGTAATTGATTCAATTTTTTGAGTAAGGACAATGTCATTAATGTCATGAGGTCTATATATACAACCTAGTAACAATAATTCGCCATCAAATTTGATTATACACCATACTTGCTCAATAGCTTTAGAATTAAGTTGCTTATTTCTAACTTCTGTTGTAACTATATCACTTCTTGTGTATATTGCAACGCCTCCTCCTCTGCTCTCTCTGCTGTCTGCTCGGTGCAATTCATATCCTTTTACAACTGTGTCAGGTGTATTATTATACGATGTTTCTGCAAAAAACATTATATGAGTTCTTTCATGCATTGGCTTAGATGTAATTCTAGCTATAAGCTCTCCTTTTTTTAAATTGTTTAATGAACATGGGTTGTTTGCCTAGAAACATAATTGTCCTGATATTAATGAAGATGAAGTTGATGATTGTGAAGATAAATGTGAGAGGTTGGGTTTTGACTTTAATTTCAATCTTGATGGGCAGATTTGTTTATTATTACTTTTCTGGTGTATCTCAGGTTTCGAAGTTGCTAGGTGTGGTAGATGAAATTGTGCTGGTAGCTGATGTTCTGTTTCCTTCATTATTGCTACTATTGATGTTACTTTGTTGGCTATTGAGTGCAATTGTTGCTGATTTAAAAACATACCGTTTACTTCTGGTTGATTCAATAACATCGATGCAGATAATTTTACCGGAGCGGCGATGGATGACATTCCGAAATAGCTGATCTAGCAGCCCTGCAGCTTTAAGTTCTTCATTTCGTTTGAGTATTTGCGATTGCTTGGCATTAAAATCAGCCTGCTCAGCAGGAGTTCTATCTTTGTGAACAAAAACTTTATATATATATATATATATATATATATATATATATATATATATATATATATATATATATATATATATATATATATATATATATATATATTTATGTATGTATATTAGGGTGTCCCAGAAAAATTTTTTTTTTGAATTTAATATTGTGCACTATGTCAATCCTCCTTAGTTGGTCTCAGTAGACCTCCTTAAAAATATCTGGGCTCAAAGTCATTGTGAAGCTGAAGGTGTTTTAGAAAAAAATTTCATATATATTTTAATGAGTTTGCAGACCATTTTTTGTGTTTTTATGATTAAAACTCTGCAAGTATATTTCGTAATATAAGAAATAAATTTTAAATAAATCATCGGTTATTAGGATGTTGAAAAACAGTTGCAGTATATATTGTTTACTGCAACTTAATTCTAATTTGATTAATATAAATTTAATTACTTAATGACAATTTTTATGTATATGTAAAATATATATAAAAACATTGTATATTTTGTAATCAATTCTGCTGAATATTATAATATAGAAAATAGTATTAAATATGGCTAGTGCAAGGCATGTTAGAAAAGCTAGTGGAAGAAGAATTCTTTATCTGCTGGGGAACCTTCTCCAGATATTTTCTCCAAATAGACTTCCAACCGGTGGGGAAGGTTGCTGCAGAATTTACTGGATTAACCGGTAGTGTCCGGACTCTTGATGCAATAAAAACTAGTCCGGAACGGAATAAAAATTTTATTCCGACTTACAATAAAAATTGGTTTCAAGAAAAAAAATCTTACTTGAAAGTCGGAAATTTATCGAATTTTTCGAGACTGTTCGTAATGTTTTGGTAATCACATTTTATCAAAAAATTGTAAGTTTCTCATTTTTTCTCTAAATTTTTTTTACTGTAATTCATAATATTTTTTTGAAGTAATTAGCTTATACTATATAAAAAGTCCAAAACATAAATTAAAAGTTCTAATGGTTAGTTTTTAATTCCACAGCTTTTTACTGAAATAAGAAATTCTTTTATCAAAAACAAACTTTTTTTCAGTTTGTGAAACTTGTTCTGATGGTTGCCTTCTCTTTAAAGATTTTGGGGTTGATGATGCTTCTGGTACTTTGGGACTATCCTCCTTCTCTGCTACTTCCTCTTCCATCTTTTTGTTGGGCTCTTCTCTCTCCTCATCACTCAACAGTTTGACCTTAATTTTCTTAACCACCAACTCATAGTTGACCTTGAGTTAATTTCTTGGAGGTGGAAGAATCCAAGTTCTGCCTTTTTGAACTGATGATGTTTCCACTCTGTGAAAAGAGTCTTTCACTACTGCTTGAAGCTGCTGGGACACAAAGCCATTCTCTTGCTAATTTTGTATATGTATTCTGTATATATTCTGTAATACATATTTAATTTTCATTGTTACTATTACTTTTGTTTGTGTCATTACATTGATATCTATTTCCAACTAATTTTCTTCCACTTGATTAGGCTACTTCCTGTTGAACAGACACAACATTCTGACACTGTTGAACACACACAATATTCTGACACTGTTGAACAGATAAAACATTCTGACACTGTCGAACAGACACAACATTCTGCATTTTTGATTTTGTGAATTGATTTCACTGTAACTTTTTCTCTTTTAAACGTGTAAAGTTTTGTTTATTTAGAAAGTTTCCATATTCTATTCATGCAGTGTTTGTAAAAGAAACATAAGTTTGTAAAACATTTTAAAAAACATTTTAAAACAATGCAATTATAATTAAGAATAAAATAATTATGAAATTTGTAAATGTTGCAGTTAGAATAGCAGTCAGAATTAATGAATCGGATGATTAACTTTAAGCTAATTTGAATATTTTATAAAAATATTAAATACTACCGGAATTTTAATCAATAAATGGAAAAAAAACTCATTAAAATTTATATGCAAGTTTTTTCTAAAACACCTTCTTCAGCTAAACAGTGACTTTAAGCCCAGATATTTTTATGGTGGTCTACTGATACCAAATAAGGAGGATTGACATCATGCACAGTATTAAATTAATAAAAAAAAATTCCTGGGACATCCTAATATATATGTATATATATATATATATATACATACATACATACATATATATATATATATATATATATATATATATATATATATATATATATATATATATATATATATATATATATAATATATATATATATATATATATATATATATATATATATATGTATAGTACTGTGCAAAAAAAAAGTAGCACCTAAGAGAATTTTAATATATTCAAGATGAAATGTCAAACAAAATGAAATTAAAACAAAAATATAGGTACACATTTTTTATTAAATTGTGTAATATAATAAAAGTTTTATATACATATATATATATATATACATACATACATATATACATACACACGTATATATATATATACATACATACATATATACATATATATATATATATATATACATACGTATATATATATATATACATACATACATACATACATACATATATATATATATATATATATATATATATATATATATATATATATATATATATATATATATATATATATATATATATATGTATATATATATATGTACAGTACTGTGCAAAAAAAAAGTAGCACCTAAGAGAATTTTAATATATTCAAGATGAAATGTCAAACAAAATGAAATTAAAACAAAAATATAGGTACACATTTTTTATTAAATTGTGTAATATAATACAAGTTTTATTTCTCTATGTATAGTTATAAATTTAAATGTTTTTAACATTTAAATTTTTAACTATACATAGAGACTTAATTAGTATTTAGTGTGACCACCTTTACTTACAATAACATCTTGGAGTCTTTTATTTATACTTTTATACAGATTTTCAATAATTGTGATGGGGATATTATACCATTCTTCTTTTAGAACATTCCAAAGCTCAATTACATTCGTTGGCAACCTTTCCATCTTCTTTCTGTCTAAGTAGTCCTAAACATGTTCGATTATATTCAAATCAGGTCTCTGAGGCGGCTAAGGTATGGTTTGAAGCACTCCCTCCTCTTCCAGATTTGACAAATAATTTTTAACTAATTTGCAAGTGTGTTTGGGATTGTTATCCTGTTGTACGATAAAAGAATCCCCAATCAGTTGTTGTCCAGAAGGCACAGTATGATTATGTAAAATATTTTTATATTTTTCACCTGTAAGCTTTTCTGTTATTCTAACAATATCCCCTAATCCTTTTATTAAAATACACCCCTAAACTTGAATATTCCCTCCACTATGTTTGACAGTTGATGCTAGACATTGCTCCTTCAATGCCTCTCCCTTTCTTCGCCTAACATACTGACATCTACTCGTTCCAAATATTTGAAATTTAGATTCGTCTGTAAACAATACCTTGTCCCATTGATTTTCTGCCACACTTTGTGCTCTCTGGCAAACTTTAATCTTTTTTCTTTATTACCTTTGCATAGTAAAGGTTTTTTATTAGCTACACAGCCTTTTAATCTAGATCTTATTAAAGATCGTTGCACAGTAGATGCATGTACTAAAGTTCCACTTTTTTAAGATTTTGAATGAGCTCTGCGCTTACTTTTTTTGCGATTTCGTAGCGCTGTTATTTTTAAAAACTGTTCATTGCGTAGGCTTAACTTCTTGTTTTTATCCACTACATCACCAGTTTCATTATATTTTTTAACTACTTTTTAAACTGAAGCTCACAAACAATTCACATGCTTGGCTATTTTAACTTGATTTTAGCCCTCTTCATGTAAAACAATGATGCGATTTCTGTAATTTATTGATATCTTTGGCATTTTATTAATACTGAAATTATTTTATTAACGAAACCATTAACTAAAATAAATAAATATAGCTTTATTTAAAACAATACCTTAGTTTAATTTATTAAAAACTCAATATTATTTACTTATATTTATTTAAATATACATTTTTAAAAAAATTTCTTAGGTGCTACTTTCTTTTGCACAGTACTGTATATATGTATATATATATATATATATATATATATATATATATATATATATATATATATATATATATATATATATATATATATATATATATATATATATATATATATATATATATATCTATATATATAT
>NC_088932.1:4602500-4670000 GCF_038396675.1 Hydra vulgaris | reverse complement strand
AAAGTTTCATCCTGACTGCATTGTGGAAACAGTCAAGCATCCAGCTTCAGTAATGATCTGGTCTGTCATTTGTGGGCAAGGAGCGTGGGCAAGGAGCAGGGACAATGAGGCATGACCAGTATAAAGAAGTTCTGGAGAATCAGTTGCTTCCTCAAATGGCAGATTGGTCTACAAATGTCAAAAAAATATCAAAAAATGTCAAAAACCTTAAATTTATGCAAGAGGTACAACTTGCCACACAGCAAAAAGTGTTATGACATTTAAAACAGAAAAAGTTATGTGTTGCCATGGCCAGGCAACTCATCTGATCTTAACCCCATAGAAAACATGTGGGAAATAGTAAAGCGAGAGATTGGAAAAAAAATTCTTACTAACAAGCAAGATCTTATGGAAGAGATTATCAGAATCTGGCATAATAATCCAGAGTTGACAGAAATTATAAAAAAAACCGATTGCAAGAATGCCATGATGCATTGAAGCAGTTATTGCAAGTAAAGGCCATTTTACAAAATATGCAAAATACTAATACTTTATATATTTTTTATATAATTTATTGTAATAACCAATAAATATTCAAAATGTTTAATTTTGAATATTTATTTCAATTAAATTTCAAGCCATCCTTTGATGTTAAAATTCAAAAGTGCTTTTTATTGTACACTACTTATCATGATTTAACAATAGTATAATATTTTAATACAATAACGTATATTTGCAACCAATTAAATAACAGCTACAGATGCTGCAAAGTATAGTTTACACTGCAGAGTTTATTTTTAAACAAATCAGATTGCTACTTTCAGTAATGAAGAAGCAATTAACTTTATCAATTAACTTTTCCAATTTTCTTATCCCCTGCAAAGTATGATTTACATTAGGAAGTTTTGTAAAATAATTTTTTTATCTTCTGCAAAGCAGAGCATGAAAAAAAGTAATACTTTTTAAATGAGTGCGCTAATACTTTTGCATACTTATTTTCACACATTTTTTAGAGTAGTCAACTTTAATTCATTGAAACATAAAAAAAGTAGACAAATATTTGACTTTTTTTTTAATTCGGTCTCACCCTTTAAAAAAAATAATTAGTTCGAAATAAGTTTTTGATTTATATTGATCTGAAGTTGACTTTAATTAAAAAACTACGAGTGCACTAATACTTTCTGGGAGCACTGTATATATGTATGTATTTATGTATGTAAAGGGCTTGAATTAAGCGTATCACAAACGCGAATTGCAATTGTTTTTCACACCTTCGCGATGAGTTTTTTCTTAAAAATTTTTTTTGCAATTTGTTTGTTTTTTATTTTTTTTGTCTATGTTAATTTTCTTTTTTTTTCTAATTTAGCATTTTTTTTTCACCATTCTTAAAAGTAAAGCTTTTGTCTAAGTTTTTTATTAGGGATTAGAAAGTAAGTCACGCTAAATTTATTTTTTGAATAGATGTATTCAAAAGATAAATTTAGTGTGATTTACTTCACATGATAACACACCTCTGCATGGAAGCCAATATTATTTTAAAGTTATATTTAGTTTGATTTACTGAATGGATAAAGTACATCATGGTAAATTTACCTTTAAACTAAATTAAAAGAACCAGTAAAGTTACTACAGTAACTTACAGTTACTCAGCTATTAAATTTACATAATATACTTAAAGACTCGCAAAAATTAGCCATATAAATGTTTCTGTTTATATATTATATTTTGTTAACATATAATATAAGCTTCGAACTAAATATTATTTTAACAAGAAATCTCAAACAGAATATAAAAAATGTGATACCATTTTATTAAAATTTTATTTAAAGCGATATCAAGATCAAACATTTTCTATAAATACGCAAGTTGTTTTAAGCAATTTTATTTAATAAGAAATTTGAACAAGAATTTTAGTCTTTTAAAATTTCTTATTCAAATGATTGAAATTTGAAATTGAAAAAAAATTGGAAAAATTTAAAAGAATTTTAACACTCAATAATTATAAAATTTAATTCAGCCACGTTTATAATACCCAGTCTGTAATAAGGATAGCAAGAATCGTTATTGAACGTTAAACATTTATCTAGCTACAGTAATAATATCAGACTTAGAACATAGTGCAAGAGAGGCAGAAAGTTTTATTTAAACCGTAAACATTTTGAATAGTTAACTATATTTTGTTTCTTTAAAATAGTTTTAAAAGTAAAGACATACTATTGCAAACATTAAATCTTGCAAATCATTAACATTGCAAAAGTTAAATAAAAATTAAATCATAAAAAATTAAAATTAATAAATTATTTTATTTCTGTTCAAAGAAATTTTTTTCTAAAAAAATAATTTGAGCATTTTCTTAAACTTAATGAATAAAAAAATATAACTCGATTTATTAAACCAAATTTTGTTTCAATTTTTATTGCAAAACAATTTAAATAAAAAAATTGAATGAAAACATCAATTTAAAAACCATTTGAATAAAAAACTTAATTATACTTAATTTTTTAATAGTATGCTAGATCAAGAAACAATAAATTATAAAAAACGTGGTATTTAATGTTTTTTTGCTTTGATACTACTCGTTTGGTCCATAGATTATAGACTCGTATGGTCTATAGACTCGTATGGTCTATAGACTCGTATGGTCTATAGACTCGTATGGTCTATAGACTTGTATGGTTTATAGGCAAGTTCTTGTGTAAATATGAAGTTTAAAGTTTTATGACGATAATGTTTTTATTTATTAAAACAATTCTATTTATTTACTTAGTTTTATTTTAAACACATTTTTTTGTTTTAAGGTTATAAACTGTATAAAACAGCAATAAAACAGCATCATGAAGTTGCTTAGCAACAAGCTCTTCATATTGTTAAAAAACTTTGCAGTTTGTTTTATTTTCTTTTTTATAGCTTTTTACAATAACAATTAAATACTCTTTAAAAATAACACTTATTTTATTGTCAGCTTGAACGTATTAAATAGTTTTCTATGACTAAACAGAAAAAAACACATACTAAAACTTTTTAGTCAATGTGTAATAAGTTTAATAAACTCACAACAAGAAGTAACCCACTGTTATTCAGGGTGGTAGCCCTCTCAGCTATCAATTTAAAGTTCACAACAAGAGGTAATCTACTGTTATTCAGGGTGGTAGCCCTCTCAGCTATCAATTTTAAGTTCACAACAAGAGGTAATCCACTGTTATTCAGGGCGGTAGCCCTCTAATCAAGAGAGTAGACAATATCAGTTAAGGAATGAATTTAGATTTTGAGTGTGAACCGGCACAATAGGCCAAAATTGGGTGCCGGTTCACACTCTCAAACAACTAAAGACATTCATAATTGGTGTAGCCAGCTTTCTAACGCTTTTTTGGAACTCTTTGTACGCATGATAAAATTAGAAACAACTAAAACTGAAAATGACGAAAACATTAAAAATCTGAAGATGGAAATAAATAAAGCAGCTGAGTCAAGCAAGTCTATCAGTGACTGGTCGCTTATTGTCAAACAGGGTATACAAAAAAAGAAGCCTACAGAGCACCTGATGGTAACAAATGTAGCAATTAATGAGTTGGACGAAAGAAAAAGAAGAGCAAAAAATGTCATTATTTATGGAGTGGCCGAATCAACTAAAGAAAGCATAGAAATGAAATCAAAAGAAGACAAGTCAAAAGTAAATGAAATTTTTAAGCTCTTAAATCAAGAGAATGTAATGCCAAAATCTGTTAGACTTGTAATACCAAAATCTGTTTAACTGCTGAAATCTAAAACTAATAAACCAGGTCCAATTCTTGTTGAATTAGTTGAGGATATTCTTCGCAACACAATATTAGCATCAGCTAAAAAATTGAGAAGTAATGTCGCACATAAAGATATTTATCTTAGTCCAGATTTGACTGAGGCTCAGAGGCTCCAAGATTTTAACCTCAGAACTGAAAGAAATAAAATAAATCAAGCAAGACCAGACAATGACCCCTTTTGGTATGGCACCCATGACAATAAAATCATCAAATTCAAAAAGAAATCAGATCAATAATTTTATAAATAATTCAGTGTCAGATTGCAATGAAATTAAATCATGTAATAAAATGTGTAAGTAACGCCAACCAAATGTTGGGTCGGATTAGAAAATGCTTCGTTTGCTTAGATATTAGACTGTTGAGAATACTTTATATTTCTTTTGTGCAACCACTGTTAAAATTTGCAGTACAAGTTTGGTCGCCTATTCGAAAGGGAGAAATTGAGTTATTAGAAAGAGTCCAACATCGTGCAACTCAATTAATACCATAACTTTAAAAAATCAACTATGAGTATCGTCTAAAAGCTCTCGACTTGACTACCTTGACAAAAAGGAGGCAATGGGGAGATATGATTCAACCGTTAAAGAATTTAAAAATTCTTTAACGGTTAAAACCATTAAAGAATTTTTAAATTCTTTAACGGTTTTAACGATTTGAAAACAATCAAAAAAATTAGTATTCAACAAACTCAAACAAGAGGTCACAGTTTTAAATATGTCAAAGAAATCACTAAGCAAGCATGTTGTGAAAACTTTTTATTTAATAGATCGGCTAATTTATGGAAAAGCTTGCCAAGTGAGTTGGTTAAAGCACAATCAGTTAACAGTTTTAAAGCAGGTCTTGATTGCTGGATGAGCAGCAATCAAGCAAATCGGCTGTCATAGTGTGTTAATACCACACTCACTGGCTCACACCAGTTACAGCGATTACTAATACTAATACTAATACTAATTAAAGTGGTTAAAATATTGTAATGTTTGCGTTTTTACTCTTTCTTTTATACTTTTACTTTTTTTAACTATCATGTTGAGTAAAAACAATTACTAAAAGTAATATCTTAATAGTATTAAATATGTTACATTACACTATAACTGCAACTTAAACTTTAAATCAGGGATGCCGAGTCCCAAAAAGGACTCTGGATTTGAAAGTCATAAAAAGATTACTTTATCCTAGTTTTTGGTATCCAGGAGCTCTAAAAATATAAATAAGTTTATGGACTACTAATAGGAAAAAAATTAAGACTTTTAGGTTAGAGGAACAATCATTTTTTGAACCCGCAGTCCTTAGGTATAATGGCGGCAAGGACTCCAGACTCAAGGCTTAAAAACAATAAGATTCAAGCCATTAAATCTTATGAATTTTTTTCTTATAGCAGATCAAAAGTCAGCAAACATGTTTAGAGCTTCTGGACACTACAGACTTGGAAAAAGTAGAGATATAAAGCTGAAGTCCTTTTTGGACTCCACATCCCTGCTTTAAATTATAACTTAAGCTGTAAATTATAACAGCAAATCTTAAACTCCACCAAAGGAGTAAATTATCAGATAATATTTAAATATGAGAGATAACATGTTAAAAAAATAACTATTGCGAACACTAATAATACAGCAAAAAATACAATTTACTAAAGATACAATCTAATACTACAAAAGATACAATTTTTTTTTTTTTTTCACAATTTGATTTTTTTTGGTTAATTCAAGCCCTGATGTATGTATGTATGTATGTATGTATGTATGTATGTATGTATGTATGTATGTATGTATGTATGTATGTATGTATGTATGTATGTATGTATGTATGTATGTATGTATGAATGTATGTATGTATGAGTGCATATATATACACAAAAAATTATATAATTTCTCTCGTCATTTTTAATTTAATGTACATGTATGTGAAGTATATATACCACATATGGTAGCATGCGGAAACCTGTCTAAACCACACAAAAACATGTACTTTAAACTAAAAATAACATGAGAAATTAATAACTTTATGTTATTGTATAACCTATATATATAAATATATATATATATATATATATATATATATATATATATATATATATATATATATATACATATATACATATATATCTAAAAATCAATTTTATGTATAATCTATAAAAATTTATATATGTTTATAGATATAAACTTTTATATAACTTTTATAATTATTAAATACTTGACAGAATTTAACATAAAGACTAACATCTAAACATAAACTCGAAGCAAAAGAAAATGAAAGTCTTGAAAAAATTATTATTTTTTATATTTCTCATAAAACATGAGAAAGAAATGAAAAACAGAAGCCACTTTCAAAATAAATTACACATTAAAAAAAAACAATAGTATTGATTTAATCAAGCAATGATTGTCGAAAAAATATAAAAAAAAAGAAGTTAAAATTAGAATTCATAAATTTCATCAAAGCAAGTTGAAAAGTGGGGAAAATCTTGAAGAATCTTAAATTCACAAAGAAAATCCATCATGAAACTGGAATCCATCATGGAACTACAATTGAGTCTCAAAACCAATTGGAATTCTTATATCTACTGTTGAAAGGTTAAAAAAAGATATAAGAAGACTTTATCAATCAATTGAACTAAAGGATCAGGAAGAAAAAATTTTTTAAAAACTATTCAGCAGTAAATAATATTCGTTGTTGTTTGAAAGAAATCCAGGCCTGAAATACAGAATTCTAATAGAGAAAGAGCTAAAAAGTACAAAATGATTTTTAGAATGAGTCAAAAAATACTACAATTTTTGGAAAGTCAAGAAATACTACAATTATAAGTCTTTCTGAACAATTGATTAACCAAATCGTTCTAACAAACAAAATTTCACTGCTAAAACACTAGCACAAAAACTTCTAAATATTATATTTTACTTTCGTTGTAAGTAACAAGTATGAACACAAACTTAAGGAAAAATATGGCAACAAATTGCTCTTAAAATTTTTCAAATTGTCTTCAAAAGTGACTTTTGCCACTCATTCGATCGCATGTTGTTTGTTTTGGTCTGACTAAGCTTCATACCATTAAACTAAGAAAACACTAGAGTGATATAAACTGAAAAATTTGTACCAAAATTCAATCCAGGCAAAAGTTAATGGGTACCATCACTAGGAATGTAATATTATGACAAAGAAAAAATTTGAAACTAAATTTTTCTTTGTCATAATATTACACTCCTATTTGTATCATGTATCTTTAAATTTTAAACTTTACAGAAAAATTAAAGAAATTTGTAAAAATTTGTTTAAAGTTAAACAGTTATTCTAAATACTTTTGAAAAGAATTTCCTTTCTCAATTTTTTCGATTATACAAAAAACAAACTTACAGAAAACATTACGCAGAGTTTTTGATCCAAATGAAAAATAGATTCTGTCTTCAAGTTTGGTATAAGATGTTTTTTTAAGTTCACACTAAAAATTGAAAATTAGAAGGTACTCACTTTTATATACAAAATACAAACTTTGCAACGCATTAAGCATCATACTGAAATACTAAATAATCTATGGGCTTCATATCAACTGAAAGTGTAAATTGGCAGTATTCTACGCATGAATAAAGTTTTTGGCATTTTAAAGAATAAAGTTATATATTTTGGTTTTTAGTTACTTTTGTTTGAGTTTCTAAAATATTTTTTTACAAATACTTTTGGTTGTCTTGTTTATTTGTCTTTGTTTGGTTTGGTTGTCTTCTTGTTTATTTGTCTTTGTTTGGTTTGGTTGTCTTCTTGTTTATTTGTCTTTGTTTGGTTTGGTTGTCTTCTTGTTTATTTGTCTTAGATTAATAAATATAAAAATGTTTTATAAGTAATAACACTTGACAATGTTTTTTCTTTCTGTTTTAGGAAAGACCAAAATTCAATTTTTTGTGTGCACTCTAACTAAATTATTTAAGACAACTTCTAAAATAAAATTTTTGCAATGTATTAAAAATTCCTTGTACTATACATATACAATGCAACTGGACCCCAGTGAAATAATAAATTTTTAAAATTTCATATAACTACCAAGAAAACAGAAACAGTAAGTCAATTATAATTAAAGGAACGATTTAATATGGTTGAAACTGTTTCCGTTACATTACTGTCAAGTTACGCTAAGGTGGTTAATAAAAAGTGAAGTGGGAACAAAAGAGTGATTGGAAATTTTTGTCCAGATCTAATAAACAGGAGGGAGGTCTTTCTAAACTATAAGTGAGTTTATATTTGCTAATTTTTAAGACCAAAACAGATCTTAAAAATAAGGAAATAATAACTTAAATTTTTTTTAATTTGAGATACATTTTCTTTATTTATAACGAGAATAATTTAATGAATGAAAGGAGGGGAAAGGGTTTTTAATAAGTTTAGAGCGGGTGGGAAAATTCTCGAAAAATTATTAAACACCCACTTCCATTAATCAAGCACCTAAGAGTACCACTTCTTTTTTCCTTGATTTTTCATAATTCCTGTTTTTTAAATAATAAATTCAAATAATTTGAATATTTTTTCTGTTTAAGAATAAACGACTATCCAATTCTTTGTAACAACTCTAACTAAACTATCCAGGACAACATGTAAAAAAAAAATCGAGCTACATCTGCATTTTTGTAATTAAACTTGCCCCAGTAAAGTAGTTCAAAGATTCAAATTTAAAGTGCTATGATCCTTTTTAAATGTTTTAAACTGCCTCAAAATAAGTAAGTGTTCATATTTTCAGGTTTCTAATGCACAAAAAACACAAACAAAGGTCAAAACCATTTTTTAAAAGATTTTTGTTGGTTCAGGGCAAAGTTAAAATAGTTATATCTTTAAAATAGATTAGAATTGGATGATGAAATTTTGGGGATGTTTATAACTTATTAAAATCTTTGAGTGGTGCAAAAATTAGCAAATTTGAGACTTTTTTTCTTTTTTAAACTTTTTCTTTTTTAAACTTTTTTCCCAAAAAGTTTAAACAATTATTTACAATAAACTTGTACGGCAGTAAATATTATATATTTAATATTATAAATGTAAAATAAAAAAATTTGTTTAAAAATATCAAACTTTTGTGACAAAACTTTTTTAATGGTTTCCAGGTTCCTCTAATAACTTTTTTTAAATAGCAAAAACAACTTTTTAATTGATGATCTTTAATAATTTAATTAAATACTTTTAAAAAATATTTATATAAAAAATATCTATGTATACTTTTAAAAAATATCTTTGTAAAAAAGTTAAAAAATTTTTAAATTTTTTAACTATTTTACATTGATATTCATATTTTTGTTCATTTAATTTTATAATATAATTTTTATCATTAAATAAATTTTAATGTGTTAACTTTAAATAAATCTATTGTTTTTTGAAATTGTAATAAATATGACAATATTGCATTAAATATAATATCTAAGACACAATACATTTGTACTGTGATTTTGAGGTGTGTCATCAGCAGTAAGTAAAAATGTCATCAGCAGTAAGTAAAAAAACTTATTAAAATTGATAGGCCTGCCAATTTCGATTGATAAAGAATGGTAATTAAAAGTGTTGCAATACACTTATTTTAAATAAGCAACAACGCATTTAAGCGACAGGGTGAGAGTTGTTAACCACATGAGAAAAAACATAAAAAATATAAATTAGGAGTTTTTAGTAATAACAAAAAAAACAATATAATAAACACAACAAAAAATCTAAACTAGAGAACAACTGATGCTAATTAAAAAATAAAGTTTCTTTTTTAATGACTTTGCTAGTTAATGACTATGCTGTTTTTTTACTAAGAGAAAACAATTGTTCTCGATTAATTAATTTCTCTATTAATTCATTTCTTCATTGTGCAACCTAATAACGTTTTTTATGTGTCTAGCATGACACTCTAAATGAGTTGGATATAGATTGTTTTCTTTATTACAAATTTTTAAACCTTTGAAAATTTAAAACTAATTGAGAATTGTGGTGCCATCAGGCTGGCTAAAACCCTGATATAACTACTAACCTGATCACAGGTTTATAAAGGTACTGGGGCTGATGTCTAATATTATATGTAACACAGAATTGGTAGAAATGAGGAAACAATAGGTAAAAATAAAAAATGCTAATGTTGTTGCCAGATATGGGTTCTTCGCTAATAATAACCATTGTAGTTATATACCTTGTTATATACATTGTAGTTATATACTGTGTTATATACATAGTAGCTATATACCCTGTTATATACATTGTAGTTATATACCGTGTTATGTACATAGTAGTTATATACCCTGTTATATACATTGTACTTATATACCCTGTTTGAGCAGTCAAATATAAATTTTTAGATTGATACTTTTACTCTTCAAAAAAACTCAATGTAAAAATTAAACATTAAATGTTTTGGTATGAGTGACCATATCTTAATTTTGATTTAAACACTATGCAAGATAAAGATAATTTGATCTAAAAAATTTTTAACACGTCATTAATTAAAAATATACATTCACATAAGAAATAAAAATATAAAAAAAATTACTTGATAGATGCACATTTTGGAATTTTGCAGTTTGTTAAATATTTGCAGCGAAGAGAATGAAAAAAAACCACCTTCCTCAACGAATTTTCCTCGGTAACATTATTATCTACTGGCTGATTAGAACAAACTTTTTGCTCCACATGTCTTTTTATCTCTTCGCATTTGAAATAATGGCCACCAATACACTTTTTAGGACATTCATTGAAGGCATACTCAATACTTTCTTTAACCTTAAAAAACATTCTTTTATTTCATTCTACTGTATCTCCCCAAAGTACTGTACACACCTCCTCAAAGGAGGTGTTTTTTTAATTTCTTTTAAAGGGTGGTATGTGGTATGCCGTAGTAGTGTAGTGGTAGAGCACTTGCTTCATAAGTAGAGGTTCTGAGTTTGATCCCCACCATGTCCCTGGAAGAACCGCGCTCAACTTGTTTAACTGTGCAGTGGTCTTGTTCGTCAAAGACTGTGTTTCAGAGTTGAGAGAGGATTATAACCACAATTAAATAGCCTCCTCGTTTGTAGTGACCTTATTGGCCTTGGGAAGGTGAATTAACATAAAAAATAAAAAAGTATGTATGTATGTATGTATGTATGTAGGTATGTATGTATGTATGTATGTATGTATGTATGTATGTATGTATGTATGTATGTATGTATGTATGTATGTATGTATGTATGTATGTATGTATGTATGTATGTATGTATGTATGTATGTATGTATGTATGTATGTATGTATGTAAGTACGTATGTAAGTACGTATGTATGAATGTATGTATGTATGTATGTATGTATGTATGTATGTATGTATGTATGTATGTATGTATGTATGTATGTATGTATGTATGTATGTATGTATGTATGTATGTATGTATGTATGCATGTATGTATGCATGTATGTATATATGTATGTATGCATGAATGCATATATACACACAAAGTTATTTAATTTGCTTATGTTATTTTTAGTTTAAAGTGCATATTTTTGGGTGGTTTAGACAGGTTTTCACATGCTACCAAATGTGGTATAAAATTTTTTACAGATTATGCATAAACTTGTATATAACTTTTATAATTATGAGATACTTGATAGAATTTTAAAAAAAAAAGATCGTTAAAACCTTTGATTAATAAAAAATGTAAAGCATAAAGTACCTTTTCGTAACTGTCATTTTGTATACACTTTTTGCTGATTATTTTCTAAAAATTGAAAAACTTAACAATAACTAAAATAGGTGCGTTACTTAAAATATTATATGTTTCAAGCAAAAAAGAAACTTTAAAGGATTTAACATGCAGATATAAAAGATTTAAAAAATTATTTATTTAAAATGCCAGTATAATAACTTATTTTTAAGAAATTTTTCCTTGAAAGAAATAAAACTTTGAAAAAGAGAAGAAACCCTTAGGCATATAATCAAAGGATACAAGACTTGTTTATCCCATGGGCTGTTGGCTAAACAACAACCGGATATTATCTTAACTATAAATATCTGATAAAAGATAAAAAATAAAAGCTGGCAAGTCCAAAAATAAAAGCTGGCAATTTAAAAACTCTGGAGAATCCTCTGACCCTTTCAACTATTGTCCAATCAGTCTTCTATTCTATTTATTGTTAACATTAATGTTAATAATATCTATTTATTATTAACATTAATATTATTAATAAATAAACCAAAATACCGTTAGATATTTGTCAATAATTATTGTTTAACATATAATTTTCTTTAAAAACATTGTTATTATGTAACATATAATAACTGTTTGTTATATAAATATTAATAATATCATCAATTACTTAACAGAAAAAAACATAAACTTTGCAAATGAAAGCTTATGGCCTAAGCTTTAACGAAAAACTAAATAGAGTTCTGCTTAAAAAAATATTTAAATCAGAGGGATCAATTTATGACAGCCTTTGGTAACTTTATCGCCATTATTGAACAAGGATCCAAGAAGAAGAAGGTTGTTTTTCTATTAGTTTTATTAAATTCACTTTGCATAAAATCTGTCATGAATCTGAACTTACATGGTTTAAATGGTTTTCAATCACTTGGAATGATATAAACGATAATACCTATTCAACTTGTTTAGTCAAGATTGTCTAAATTCAAGTTAGATTTGGACAACAATGGAGTAACAATATACTATGATGTGAGTTTAATGATTAAATTTGGAAATAATATTAGTCTCATTCACAATGTCTATCTTGCACATACGACCCATATTTAAATGTAGTTGACAGGGTTGCCACTATAATTTTTAATGTTTTACCCTGAGTTAAACTTTTTAAGTTTACTGAGTTGTCCCTGACTTTTCTATATCCTTTCCGGTTCATTAACGAGATTATTACTTTCCTGACTTAAACACAATCTTTATGTTTGACAAACTAAAACACCTACATCTTGCAAACTTATTATAATATGTGTTAGCAAAACATTTTTGAAAAAAAAATTATTGCACAAAATTTCAAAAAAAATATATTTTTCCTGAGTTTTCCCTGAATTTTATAAAAATTTTAAAAAATCCCTGAGTTTTTCTAGGTTTTCCCTGGGATTTATGCTATTTCCAGGTATTCTAGGTTTTCCAGGTTGATTGGCAACCTTGTTAGACCTATACCAAGACTTGTTGTAGTTAGACCTATCTACCAAGCATAAGCCGGTTTTTTAACTCTTCTTAACAACTTTCCGACTTAAAATTTACACTTTTTAGACTTTTCTGTCAACTGTTTTCTTGCTCTTCAACAATATTCTTTGTTTTATGGTCAAACTTAAATAATGATTGTTTGCAGCTTTGTTAGGAGTTAATAAAAAAAAAATCCATTTTTGTGTTTGTGATATACCTTGAGATATATAAACCTGATAAAATAAACTCTGATGTAATTGATGATGTAACTGAAGAGAATGAAAAAACTACTTTAATTATTTTTTTTTTTAAAGTATTTAGAATGGTGTCATCATTCTGGTGACACCATTCTAAGTACTTCTAACTATCTTCATCAAGAAAATATTCAGTACTTTTTGTAGAAAAACTCTTTTCTTTTTTTTTTCTTTAAATTGCAAAATGCAACAGATTAAAATGCTGAGGAGACGAAAGATGATTGGTTGATTGATGAAAGATGAAATGATAAAGTAGGCAAAAAGTTGAAGTAGTAATGATCCATCTTGAGCAAGAATTTTCTGTTTCTGATAAATAATTGGAAAAGATTAAAGATATGATACTCTAGCTCCTATTGAGATACCTATAGAACAATTACACAAAAGAAGAACTCAATCTGTGTAACTTATCAGTCAGCTTAGTTAAATCTTTTACTTTACTTACACTATTTAATATAACTTCTCATTCATCCTAAATCTATTAAACTAGTTTTTTTGAGGAATGTTAGTGCTTTGGAATTCTTCCTGTCTTCATGTTTTCATCAATTATATAACTTACAATTGATTGATGAAAATTAAATTATATTTAACTTTTATTGGAAAATATTTACAAAGTTAGAACTTTTTTTTCAAATTAATAGACTGTGCAAACTAAAGCCCACAGTAAATGTATGTACTGCTACCCTAACCAAAGCTCCCTGCCTAGGTATCACTGTACCTATGGCAAAATAAACCAGTCAATATATACTGTGTCTATTCCTAAATAATTCAGTCAAATAATCTGTACTTACATGCGCATAAAAAATATAAAAAAACAATAAAACAAAATGAAAAAAACATTAAAAACAAAAACATTATTAAGGTTTGTCATTTAATTTTAATTGTGAACTTTCCAAGAATTCTAAATCTGGGCTATGATATTCATGGTAAATAAGAAATCAGAAAATAATTAACAGTTTTTAGTTTTGAAAAATGTTCAGAGAAATGAAGAGCTCATTATATGTGAAGAAGTAAATAGATCATTCAGAGCAGCAAAAAATGGTTTTGAGAGATTGTATAACAGATAAGAGTTCTGTATTAGAAATATTGAAAGAAAAGCATTAGAATATTTCAATGCAATGAGATAATAACACAAGATTAAGCATGTTTTCTAAAGCACAAATTACTTATCTGATAAATTAAATTGGTGGAAAAGGAGCAAAATTGAAGAGTAATTGTCAGAAGTATCAAGAAAATGTAAGCATGAGTAGTAATCAGGTCAGTAAAAAAAAAAAGTTAGGGATGTGGGGATGTGGGTGTTCAGTGAGTGTCGTATCATTGCATTACAATTGTGCATAAAGATATAATTCTAAATGATTTGGATGAAAAGATGGATGGTGATGTTTTTTAAAAGAGAAATTAAATGTAGTTTTATTGATAAATAAAACAGGATTTTTAAATAAATATATCAAAAAAATTAGTTTTTTGATTTTAATAGATTTTTTTATTTATATTGAATTTCCTATTTTTTTCATTTTTGAAATTTAAACTTTTAATTAACATATGAAAATGTCAGGACATCATTTAAAACAAAATATTGAGAATATGGCTTTGTTAAAGTACAGGTTGTATCCATCATAGTTCTTATCTATGGTTCTTTGTTAACTCCTTTGCTTATTATTATTGTCTTTGAAACTCTCTCTTATTATTATTGTCTTTGAAACTCTCTCTTATTATTATTGTCTTTGAAACTCTCTCTTATTATTATTGTCTTTGAAACTCTCTCTTATTATTATTGTCTTTGAAACTCTCTCTTATTATTATTGTCTTTGAAACTCTCTCTTATTATTATTGTCTTTGAAACTCTCTCTTATTATTATTGTCTTTGAAACTCTCTCTAAAAAGCTCCAAATTGGTATATGACGAGACCTACTTAATTCAGATGATTTCAGCTTGAAAAAAAAGACAGAAGAACTACTACTAAGTGTTTATTGTTGGAAAGATGGAAGGGAAGAAAAATAGCTGAGAATAAACATTGCAGAAAATACTGGAAAGTGGCTAGGTGGGGTGTGTAGGAAGGGGAATAGAAAACTATATTGCTTGTACAACATGCAAGGTGTCCTTAACACTATTGGTATTCCATATAGAAAAAGCACTCTGGTGAATACAGTGAATCTGGTAAATATAGTGAATTCATTCTGGTGAATACAGTGAATTCACTCTGGTGAATACAGTGAATTCACTCTGGTGAATACAGTGAATTCACTCTGGTGAATACAGTGAATTCACTCTGGTGAATACAGTGAATTCACTCTGGTAAATACAGTGAATTCACTCTGTTGAATACAGTGAATTCACTCTGGTGAATACAGTGAATTCACTCTGGTGAATACAGTGAATTCACTCTGGTGAATACAGTGAATTCACTCTGGTGAATACAGTGAATTCATTCTGGTGAATACAGTGAATTCACTCTAGTGAATACAGTGAAGTCAAAAATAAGATTAAAATAAATACTGGTGGAAAAATAAGTAAGGTAAGTTTTGTTATTGAAGCTAAATAGATTTGGTGGAGCTGAATTTAGCATGTAACACCCATAAAAAAATATGAGCTAATAGGTTAATCGTGTCCAGTATTTTGAAAAGAACTGAGAAAATAATGATCAGATATGTGGTGTTACTCACATACGATAGAAATGGTGTTACTCATAAATTATAGTAGATATGAGAATATAATATTTACTTAAGCTTAATAAATGTTAATGGTTTCTAGCATTTGGAAAAAAGTCAATAATCATTTGTGTGATGATACAAATTATAAGAATGGTTACAAAAGAATGATCCAAATTATTCAGAAATGATAAGAAGCAATGATAAAACAGATATTGGAAATAATGAGAACATTTAAAAGCATGTATCAAAAAAAATTTAAATTGTTTCAGAAATGTTGAGCATAAAAATAGGGATGATAGGTTATCAGCCCATAGACAGTTGCTAGCTTCTTCTAATGAAGCGCTTTACAGATTCTCAAGACTGGAGAAATGGCATGACCTGAGTTCATACTTGTTCTAACTTCAGTTTTGTAAAAAATTAGCCATAAAGCAGTCAATATAGCATTAAAATATTCATATTTTAATTGTTAACTTATTAATTGTAATAATGTAATATTTTAATTGTTAATTTATGTAATAATGTGCCTGGTATGTATCAATTTTCACATTGTTCAATCTCCACTTTTTAAACTTGTTTTATTATGCTTTTATATATTTTAATTCAAAAACGATCAATCAAATCATCAATCAACAAACAACCAATCAAATAAAGCAGTAAAAAAACTAGTTATGTTTATCTCGAATGAAAAATCATTTGATGTTTATTTGTTCTACCAAATTCAATCAGCCATTCACCCAGCTCGCTTTTTATAATTTGATGATAATTTCAAGATGACAGACTGAGAAGCTGCACAAAACTTGTTAGCCGAATTGTGATTATTTTGTTTATTTATTTCAAAAAATAGTGTTTAAAACATTTATCTTTAACTATCTATTAATTTTTTATTAACAAAAAATTTGTTTAAAGCATAATAATATTTGTTTAAAATTTAATACAATCTTATCAAACATTACACATGTGTTTTTGTTGTTGTTGTTGTTGAAGATCTAATAATGTAAATTAAATTATTGTATTAATTTTTCAGTGAATTTTTCACTCAAAAATGGACAAGAAATACTGATATAAGGAAAAGGAACTGCACAAAGAAAAAAAGAGAATCCTATATAAATTCCTATATAAATTCAAAAAGTATAAAAGTTAAAGAAAGAAAATCTGTTGAAAGTAAAATTGCTTAAATTGTGTATTTTCTTGTGAATCAAAAATTCAAAAGAAAAATGTTTTTTATGCTAAAGTCTCAGATAATAGCAAAAGAAAGTATTCTTATCAATATTTTTTGGAAAGTGATGACATTATTAACAGAACTTATAAAATGTTTTTTATAGGAATTCTATGAATTTCTCAAGCTAGAGTTCATAATTTTCACTGCAATTTAATAGCTCTATATTAGGGGGTTGATTTTTCAACTTTTTTTTTAAAAATCAATGGGTATATTTTTAAAAGCTGACATTTTTATATTTATTTATAAAAATGTATACCTTAAGACATTTGATTGCAAAAATGTCACCCGTAAATATGAAATTGTAATATAAAAATAAAAAATTGTAATTGTTTTTTAACAATTTTTAATGTGTAGCACAAAGATATTGTAATTATAATAATTACAATATCATTGGTGTAGCGTGATACAAATAAACAAACATATAAGTATATAAGTTTGAGTATACATTGTTTGAATGCATACGATGTTATCAATTTCTGCAAGCACAAGATTGAATTATTGTCATTAGCAGTCAAGATAAACGTGTTCCAATCAAGGTGATTTTTTGTGTTTACTAGATTTCATTTTAATTTTGCATGTAACTTAAAATTATTTCAATTTACTTTATATTTCAGAATGTCCAGAATAAGCTCCGAGATGAAAAACCTGAAAATATCAAAGCCTGGACAAAAAATCTAGTCCACTTTGAGAAATCAAAATCAACAAGATCTCACATACACAAAGTTTTGCAGCCACTTGGCATTATGAATAAAATGCCAAAAGCTTATTCTGTTATTGGTCGGTATAATTACTTATCAAATTTAGAGAAGTCAGTGTATTCCAGATGTAAAATGGTTGGCGCAGAATTATCTGATTTATGGCTTAAACTGAGTTTACCAAAAATTAATGAAAGGCCTATAACAAAAAAAGTAGAAATTCTTATTAAGAAATATCATTCTGTTCAAAAATCCAAACAATGTCTTGAAGAAAAGTGGGATTATTTATTTGATATAACCAAAGTGAATGGTAACTGGCTTAGCAATGAAGATAAAGAATTTTATATATTACAGGTGAAAACTGATGGTCAAGCTATTAGGTTGCTGCAAAAATAATCTCGTTTTTCAACCGTTAACTTTGAACAAACATAACTCAGCATAGAATAAACTTTATTAATCGAAATAAGAACCATTACAATCAACACATTTTTGCCAACGAGAAACAAGTTTATTTATGCCAGTAGCGTAAAATTCCGAAGTCCTGGAAGCGATGAAGTCATCAAAGGTCGTTTTGACATCGCCTCGGCTTTTGAAGCATTTCTCGTGGAGGAAGTTGTCGAGATGCTTGAAAAAGTGGTAGTCGGTGGACGAGAGGTCCGGTGAGTATGGTGGATGAGGCAGAGTTTCGTAGCCCAATGCGTTCAACTTCTGCAGGGTCGGTTGTGCGACGTGCGGCCGGGCGTTGTTGTGGAGGAGAATTGGTCCCTTCATATTGACCAATCTCGGGCACATACATCGGAGCTTTTGATGCATTTCGTCGATTTGCTGGCAGTACTTCTCTGCCGTAATCGTCTCGCCAGGATTCAGGAAGTTGTGATGGATGAGACCGGCTGCAGACCACCAAACAGTCACCATAACCTTCTTTTGGTGGAGATTCGGCTTCGGGAAGTGCTGTGGGGCCTCATCGCGGTCCAACCACTGCGCGGAACGTCGTCGGTTGTCCTAGAGGATCCATTTCTCATCACACGTCACGATCTGGTCGAGAAACGGATCGTTTTTGTTGCGCAGAAGAAGAGCAGACGATACCTCAAAACGAGGATTTTTTTGATTTTCGTTCAGTTCGTGCGGCACCCATTTGCTAAGCTTTTTTGACTTTCCTATTTGCTTCAAGTGGCGATCAACTGTTGAGTTATGAACGTTGAGTTCTTCCGCAACCTCTCGTATGGTTTTGCGCGGGTCGGCTTTGATTAAGGCTCTCAATTGATCGTCATCAATCTCAGACGGGCGTCCGCGACCCTCTTCATCTTCAAGGCTCTCCTCACCGCTGCGGAATTTTATGAACCACCACTGTGCCATAGGTTCGTTAGTGGTTTCTGGGCCAAATGCAGTGTTGATATCGCGAGCTGTCTCGGCAGCTTTTCGGCCCATCTTGAACTGGAACAGAAAAATCGTGCGAATTTGTCTCTTGTCCATGATAGATTTGACGTCCTGTAAAAAATGACTAAATTATTATAAAACAAAACCAATACGATAACTAGATCAAGCGAAAACCGCGCTTTTAAATAACATATAGCATGACATCTGCCAATAATAAATTTATTCAAAAATTCATCCAAAAATATAAAATATGAAAAACGAGATTATTTTTGCAGCAACCTAATAGTTATTGCACATCAAAAATTGTTAAAGTACATCCATCTTAAGCTGGCAAGAAGAGAACTATCATAGCTGAAACAGGTACAGTAGAGGTCAGTGATGACAATAAAGGAGACAATGAACAAGATGTTGAGCAAGATTCTGATTATAATCCGCCAGGCCAAAAAACAAAGAGAAAATATGAGAACACCACTGTTGCTGTTAACTTAGTTAAGAAGTCAAAACTAAGTATTAAGAAATCAGCAGAAGTTTGCAAAAATTTATCTGAATGTGGTGTTAATGTGCAAGCACCATCCAAATCTGGGGTTTATAGAGCTACAATGTCAGAAGCTCAAAAAATGGAAAAGCATATGATTAATCATTTAAAAAATGATGATTGGGTGTTGCATTTTGATGGTAAAAGAATTTCCGGGATTGAGTATCAAGTCTTGATTTTTAAAAATGCAGAAAAGGAGGTCAAGTTAGCCATTTTGAAACTGGGTGATGGTAAAGCTAATAGTATTTACAATGGAATAGCTGAAGTGCTAGATAAATTTCAACTATGGAGTAGTATTAAAGTTATAATATCTGATACCACAAGTGTTAATACTGGAAGTAAAAATGGAGTTGTAAGCCAACTTCAAAGAGAATTTGAAAGAAAAAATCTTGAACCAGTTCAATTTATTGGTTGTCAGCATCATGTGTTAGACACAATTTTGAAGCATTCCATGAATGAAATTTTAGATGAAGGAAAAAGCTCATCACCAGAAATACATTACAAATTTATTGTAAACCTGCGAAAAAACTATGAAAATTTAAAATCAAACTTTAAGCGAGGTGAAAAAATTTGTAAAGTAAAGACTAATAAATGGAGAGATGATATGGACTTTTTGTTTGAGTTGGTACAAAGTTACCGATACATGAAGGTGAATGGTAGCTATCCGGCTATAAAATTCAAAAGTCTGCCATCATTGAACAATGCCAGATGGAATTCAAAAGCAATCTATGCTCTTCTGGCATATATTTTAAATGAGTCGAATAATAATCAACTTCGCATGGTTTGTGACTTCATTACATCAGCCTGGTCTGATATATGGTTTTCTGACATGCAATACTCAGAACATAATTTTAACAATTTAGAGCAAGCAATAACTTCAACTACAGCCATGAAAACCTTGAAAACATTTTGGTCCCAGGAGCCCAGTCGCATACAAGGAATTCAGAGATCTAATATCTGTGCGGAAAGAGCCATAAAAATTATGCAAGAAATTTATGCAAAAGATATTGACAAGATGAACTTCAGATTTATTCTGCACAACAACTTTTAAATTGCACAAACAATTGATCTTTGTATATTAATGAACAGAAAGTTTTGTAAAAATAAATTGCTATTTTTCTGTTAATTAGTTAATTTTTATGTTATATTTTTTTACTTACGGGGGACATTTTTGAAACTTTAGTTAGTAAAACTTTTGCAATTGGTCATCTCATGTAGAATGTCAGATTTTGGCACTATACCCATGTATAGTTGTAAAAAAATCAACCCCCTACTCTACATACAGGTGTTCCAGTTGAAAGAAAAATGCACATAAAGTACAAATTAAAGTTCGTACTCACATAAATTTGTTTCATTATTGTTGGAGCAACATAAGTATAGAGAAGTGTTCAATACTGAATTTAAAATTGATTTTTAAGAATAAAATCAGACCAATGTGACTATTATGAAGAAAATAAAATGAATATGGAGATAGGATTTAACAGCTTAAGGTATAAAATACAATTTCAGCATCAAATTCTTTTGACGACAGATTCCCATCAAGAAAATAAGAGTGATAGAGAATCCAGAAAAGTCGTTTTATGTTTTGATATGGAAAATGTTATTCAACTTCCAAGAGCAAATACAAAAATTTAAAAACAAAAAATTTAAAAGTTGTCCAACCTATGCTAACACTGAAACAAAGATGCTAAAACAACGATGATGGTCATGATGATGAAAATGAAGATGATAATATATTTTTGTTGAAACTATACTAAAACAGCAAACTGTAAGAGCTGAAATACATTCATCAACTGAGGTTTGGGTTTTAGCAGGAAATCAACATTTTAAAACTTAAAGTCCGCAAAATATATTAGGACAGCGTGTGTTTACTTTACATACACACATACATATATAGACACATACTTTTAAAAAAATGTCTTTTTATGAATTAACTTATATTTGTTAAAAATATATTTATTTTTACTTTGTTAAAAATATATCTATTTTTACAATATTTCGAGGGAATATAGATACCCTCGTTATCAAGTATATTAAAAACTGTATAGACACATACATACATACATACATACATACATACATACATACATACATACATACATACATACATACATACATACATACATACATACATACATACATACATACATACATAGACACACACATACATACATACATACATACATACATACATACATACATACATACATACATACATACATACATACATACATACATACATACATACATACATACATACATACATACATACATACATATACATACATACATATACATACATACATATACATACATACATATTCGTACATACATATACATACATACATATACATACATACATATTTGTACATACATATACATACATACATATACATACATACATATGCATACATACATATACATACATACATATACATACATACATACATATACATACATATATATACATACATATATATACATACATACATATACATACATTAAGGTTTAAAAAGCCACAAAAACGCAACTTAAAAAACTAGAATGTTTTTAAAAATATTCTGAATATTTTTATTTTTATTTTTATTGTAAAACATGTGTGGAGTGTTGCTACATCAATTATCTTATAGCCTGCTGCTACAAGAGAATGCTGCTAAATTGACTATCTTATAGTTGGCTCCTACAAGGAAGTGCCGCTACATTGATTAAGGGTTTGGTTGGGACAGACAGTCTATCAAATAATAAAAAAAATTTAAGATTATTCATAGGGCGGAGCCATTTAAATCTGGAGGAAAGTTGTGTAACCTTTGCTTAATCAAAAAGTGCCATATCATTACATCTTCGAAACTATTGAATAAATAAAATGAATTTGTTTCAAAATGTCGCTACACAAAAACAAATTTGTTAACTGCAACTTTAATATCATCAAAACTAACACTATGATGTATTTTTGTAAATAATTTTTTTTTGTTGTCAGGGTTGTTTGTAACAACTGATGATTGCATAAAGCGTGAAACTCTGAGTTATGTTAAAATGAGTTATGTGAAACTCAGTTTCAAATTTAATTGTAACTATTTTCATATTATTCTAATATAGATTTCCACTTTTGTATGGAGAATTTTATTTCAATACAAAAGTATTAAAATAAAATTTCAAAAACAAAATTTCTATTTTGCTTCAACAAATAAATAAATTTATTATTACATTTTTTATTGTCATTGAACATAAATTAATTTCTTTTCTCTACTTTTGTATAAATGAATTAAAAAATTTTTTTTTTCATTATTTCTTAAAATTGCGGATTTGCAAATAATAATAATTTTTTTCTTTTAAAAATTTAAACAAAAAATATTGCTTGTTGCAAAAATTAAGAACAAAAAAAAAAACACCCAACTTAATTACTTTACCAGCGATTTTTTTTTGTGACAAACCAACATCTAAGTTTTCAAGTACCATTTATTAAAAAATATAAAACATTGCGCTTTTACTTGACTAATGGCAAAAAATTTAAACATACACTTTATAAACATTTTTTGATGCAGTGTTGAAACATGTTTACAAGGAATTTAAATAACTTTTGATTCAAAATTTTTTCTCAATTATAAGGAAATTTCTGTTTTCACTTTTTTGATATTGCACAACCTATTAACTAAAGTTGATGCAACTACTATAAAATTTTATTTTTCTAAACTATTATTTTTCATATAAATGACAACAAAGACATTGCAAGAGTTATATTGCTTCGAGCGTAAATACTTGTAATAATTAGTTAAATAAAAACTTCTATATATATATATATATATATATATATATATATATATATATATATATATATATATATATATATATATATATATATATATATATATATATATATATATATATATATATATATATATATATATATATATATATATATATATATATATATATATATATATATTTCAATTCACCTCCTGAAGGCCATGAAGGCCACTACAGTCGAGGAGGCTACTTTTTAGTTGTGGTTACAACCCTTTCTCAACTCTATAAATCCGAAATAGGATACTTGACAAACAAGGCTGCTGCCCGGAGAAACAAGTTGAGCATGGTGCTACCAGGGACGTGGTGGGGATCAAACTTGGAACTTCTCACTTATGAGCCGAGCGCTCTACCACTACACCACTACGGCAAATTTTTTATTGATATAACTCTATTAATAATTTTTAAATACAATATATTAGGTTTTGGTAATAATAATTTTTCATTTTTTTTGATAAAATCAATCATTAAAACAAAACAAAGAAACAAAAAAAAGAAAAATATCAAAAGTGGCGCTAATATAAAATAAAATTTAACGTGTACTATTTTTTAACTAAAATTTTTTTATTTTGTTTTTCATTTTTATTTTTTTAATTCAGTAATTATTTTTATCATTGTTTATTATGAGAAATTGTTTATACAAATATTCTTGCCCTTGCAAGATGATAAAGAAAAGTTTTATTAAATTCTTTTATGACTTATTTTTTTACGTGTCATATAACATCTTTTTTTTTTTCTTTTGCTGAATATTTTTGATGGAAAAGTTAGGTTAATAAAAATATGAAAAATATAGAAAAACATGTATATAATATGCTCTCTTGTCAATAAGATGTAAATTGTAATTGAATATGACACCCAAGTAAAAAAAAAAATTATCCTATAAAACTGTGTCTGTGCCCATATACAGTTAAACCAGTACAAATTTTTCGCAGACATTTTATAATTTTTTTTATAAACAGCCCCTAAATAACTTTTGGATACGTAATAATATACATACATGAATATATATATATATATATATATATATATATATATATATATATATATATGTATATATATATATATATATATATATATATATATATATATATATATATATATATATATATATGTATATATTTATATATATATATGTATATATATATATATATATATATATGTATATATATATATATATATATATATATATATATATATATATATATATATATATATATATATATATATATATATATTACGTGTCATATAACATCTTTTTTTTTTCTTTTGCTGAATATTTTTGATGGAAAGTTAGGTTAATAAAAATATGAAAAATATAGAAAAACATGTATATAATATGCTCTCTTGTCAATAAGATGTAAATTGTAATTGAATATGACACCCAAGTAAAAAAAAAAATTATCCTATAAAACTGTGTCTGTGCCCATATACAGTTAAACCAGTACAAATTTTTCACAGACATTTTATAATTTTTTTTATAAACAGCCCCTAAATAACTTTTGGATACGTAATAATATACATACATGAATATATATATATATATATATATATATATATATATATATATATATATATATATATATGTATATATATATATATATATATATATATATATATATATGTATATATATATATATATATATATATATATATATATATATATGTATATTATATATATATATATATATATATATATATATATATATATATATATATATATATATATATATATATATATATATATATATATATATATATATATTACGTGTCATATAACATCTTTTTTTTTTCTTTTGCTGAATATTTTTGATGGAAAGTTAGGTTAATAAAAATATGAAAAATATAGAAAAACATGTATATAATATGCTCTCTTGTCAATAAGATGTAAATTGTAATTGAATATGACACCCAAGTAAAAAAAAAAATTATCCTATAAAACTGTGTCTGTGCCCATATACAGTTAAACCAGTACAAATTTTTCACAGACATTTTATAATTTTTTTTATAAACAGCCCCTAAATAACTTTTGGATACGTAATAATATACATACATGAATTATATATATATATATATATATATATATATATATATATATATATATATATATATATATATATATATATATATATATATATATATATATATATATATATATATATATGTATATATATATATATATGTATATATATATATATATATATATATATATATATATATATATATGTATATATATATATATATATATATATATATATATATATATATATATATATGTATATATATATATATATATATATATATATATATATATATATATATATATATATATATATATATATATATATATATATATATATATTACGTGTCATATAACATCTTTTTTTTTTCTTTTGCTGAATATTTTTGATGGAAAGTTAGGTTAATAAAAATATGAAAAATATAGAAAAACATGTATATAATATGCTCTCTTGTCAATAAGATGTAAATTGTAATTGAATATGACACCCAAGTAAAAAAAAAAATTATCCTATAAAACTGTGTCTGTGCCCATATACAGTTAAACCAGTACAAATTTTTCGCAGACATTTTATAATTTTTTTTATAAACAGCCCCTAAATAACTTTTGGATACGTAATAATATACATACATGAATATATATATATATATATATATATATATATATATATATATATATATGTATATATATATATATATATATGTATATATATATATATATATATATATATGTATATTTATATATGTATATACATACGAAAAGCTATCCTAAAACAAACATGGCGAGCCATGCGAGCCTCCTCTAAACAGCTTCTTAGGAGAGCTTTTGGTTCTTGCGCGAGCTATCTGTTTATTTATTAAAAAAATTGCTTATTAAATATAAAATTTTGGTTTTATACTTGTTACAAGCTCAGGGCGTGACTAATTATTTTTTTTAATGGACGTTGTTGTTCGTTTCTTTATTTAAACGTCTAATTTTATAGATATATGTCATATAAGGAAGTTTTATTTTCAAATAATTCTTATTCTAGTTAATAAGTTATTAGATATATCAATGATGCTTATTGAATTTAATCAACTTTTATTTCCTCAAAACAATTTGTTATGCATTTGCAAAGTGCTCGCAAATTAATGATAGTTAATATGCAATGACCTAATAATTGTAAATTATCCATTGATACTAAATAATAAACTTTTCTTAATTTAGTTTGCTAAATTTACTTACAAATAAAAAAGCAAATAAACTTGAATAAGTTAAAATAAAAAGAAAAGCTAAAAATAAAATAAAAGTTGTTTTGACATTTCTTTTTTCAAACTTTTAAAAATAATATTATATTAAGTAATTAATAAGTTAATAAAAATGTTAATGGCGTTGTTAAACGCACAATAAAAAATAAAAACTATAACAAACCTATTATTTCTATAAATTCCATAATTATATACAGTGGCGGCACAAAGTAAGGACAAATCCGACAGAATCTAGCATTTTTTACATTTAAGAGGTTCTAACAAAAGAGATTTTAAGAGATGTATGTTTTCTTATCTAAATTATTGAACACTACATACAGAGTGAACACATATGTAAAATAAACATTGTTTTATTAATATTTAGTATGGTATCCACAAGCTTTAATCACACACCTCATACGGCTAGGCATTGAGGCAAAAAGACCATCGATTGTTGTCTGTGGGATATTGTTCCACGCGCCTTGTAACAATACCCACAGGTCATCCAAATTGGATGGTTTCTTTCCCTCAATGCTCTTAGACATGACACTCCATAAATTCTCGATGGGGTTCATGTCTAGAATCTGAGCAGGCCAGCCAAGCACGTCCACTCCATTTTGACGAAGGAAATTGGTTACCTTCTTTGCTTTATGACATGGGGCATTGTTATGCTGGAAGATAAACCGATTTCCTTGTCCAAACAGAGTATCAGCAGATGGTAGCATTGAGTCCTGAAGCACCCCAATGTATTGGCCTTGGTTCATGGACCCAATGTACCAATACAACTGCCCTACCCCATGTCCAGACATGCACCCCCAAATCATAACCACCGCCATGCTTCACAGTTGGTGCAATACAGTCTTTTTTAAACTTTTCACCAACTATTCTTCTAACAATCAGTCTCTTTGCCCCACAGAATAGTTGAAATAAACTTTCATCGGAAAAAATAACGTTTTTCCAGTCCTCGACAGGCCAGTCTTTGTGCTCCCTGGCAAATACCAACCGTCGCCGGACATTGGCGGCAGAGAGCAAAGCTTTCTTTGCTGCCACACACCCTCTTAATCCGGCTTTTTGTAGTCTCTTCCGCACAGTTCTGGAGGCCAAATTAACTCCATGTTCCTCCGACAGTCTCCGGCTTAGTTGTGGTGCAATCAGGCGACAATCCTGACGTGACATGCGGACCAGCACCCGATCGGTATGAGCCGTCGTCTTCTTTGGCCGTAGGGAACGTGCCTTGTCTGCTGTAGAACCTGAATTCTAATATTTCTTAACAATTTTTCTGATGGCGCTTGCAGTAGAACCAAGAATTGTTGCAATTTTACTATAATTTTCACCATTTTCTGCCATGAAAACAGCACGGAGGCGCTCTTCATGGGACAAGCGACGATATTTTTCCATTTTTTCTACAACAAAAAATACTGATATTAGATCATTAAATTAAACTAAAACAGACAAAATAATATTAATACTGATAGTGAAGCTGTCAAAATGGAAGCAGATGCTAATAAAACACAAAAAAATTGGCTAAAGTAAAAAAACTTGGTGGAGAATACCTTAAAACTCAATAGTTACCCTTGACTGCTGGTTCTCAGTAACCATATCGGGCTTTAGATGACCTTAAATGACCTTAAATGGTATATACTGACTCAATATGTGATTGGTAATACAATGAACACATATTTTCTACCAATTAATAATGATGACATTAATGTCACAATGAAGGCATATCACTTACCTCTACTGTCTTGTTTCCTATGCTTAAAATATGATAAACAACTTTCCAATGTGTTATATTAATTTATCTAAAAAAACATGTGCTTGTTGCTAAGGTAAACAGGAAGTGCAAAGATATTGACGTGTCAACACAACAGAGATCAATAAATGTAGCTATGACGCTTTCATCTGGTAATTATTTGGACAAAAGTTGCAGTGATTTAATTTCTGCTGTATTTGTCCTTACTTTGTGCCGCCACTGTACATTTTAGCAAAATTAAAACATTCTTTTCAAACATTTTAAAAGTGTTTTTAATATGCAAATAAACATTACTTCACTTTAAGAAAAATAAGCACGCTATAGAAAAAAGCAATAATAATGTTCAAACATGGTTTCCTTAAAAAGTAATTGTAAATGCATTCATTTTAAATAAAACTCTGTATGTTTTTGTTAACGCATTCAAAAACCATGTTAAAACATAATTACTTTCTTTGATAGTGTACTTAGTTATTTTACTTAATAGTAACGCTATTGCAAGAAATAACCATGCTTCAGCATGGTTTCTTTTAAAGTCTTTAATATGTGTTTTAAATTTTAATAACTAATTGTTTTTTATTATAAATATGTGTTTTTTATAATAAATAAAAAACTATCAATTGTATAATTATTTGGAAAAAAAATTGAAGTAATGTGTGTGTTTTTAAAATTTTTAGGGGAGCGTGGACAAGAGCAAGAGCTAAAGCTCTCGCTTCCCACCGAGGAGAGATATATTTACATATATATATATATATATATATATATATATATATATATATATATATATATATATATATATATATATATATATATATATATATATATATATATATATATATATATATATATATATATATATATATATATATATATATATATATATATATATATATATATATATATATATAATATATTAATATATATGTATTTATATATATATATATATATATATATATATATATATATATATATATATATATATATATATATATATATATATATATATGAACATATTGTAAAGAAAAACATGATATTTTTTAATCTTGACATGTTTCTATATATGTTTAATATATATATGTGTATATATATATATATATATATATATATATATATATAAATATATATATTTTTATATATATATATATATATATATATATATATATATATACATATATATATAGATCTATAGTTTGTTGGCTTTGGGAAGAGCGGAAGGAAAAAAGTGATTCTTACGCCAACACATACGTCACTTTTAATTAATTTTGACTTTCGTCCAACATTTTCGTGTTGGACAAAAGTCAAAACCATTAATTTAATTACAAATTAATTGTTATATAAAAAAACCACAAAAACGCAAATTTAATTGACCAGAATGTTTTTAAAAACATTCTGAATGTTTTTAAAACATTCTGAATGTTTTTAAAACATTCTGAATGTTTTTAAAACATTCTGAATGTTTTTAAAACATTCTGAATGTTTTTAAAACATTCTGAATGTTTTTAAAACATTCTGAATGTTTTTAAAACATTCTGAATGTTTTTAACAATATAAACAATGTTTTTGTTTTATTTTTTTTAATAAAATGTTTTTATTTTTATTTTTTTTAATAAAATGTTTTTATTTTTATTTTTTTTACTGTAAATCATGCGCGGAGTGTTGCTACATCGACTATCTTATAGCCTGACTCGCAAGGGAGTGCTGCTACATCGACTGACAAATAGCCTGACTCGCAAGGGAGTGCTGCTACATCGACTGACAAATAGCCTGACCCGCAAGGGAGTGCTGCTACATCGACTGAGGGTTTGGTTGGGGCAGGCAGTCTATCATTATTAAAAAAAAAAATTCCGGTCTTGCATTTTAATTTTTACTTTTTGTCAACAAATTATGGAAAAAACTTTCGGACAACATCTAAGGGTTCTATATATATATATATATATATATATATATATATATATATATATATATATATATATATATATATATATATATATATATATATATATATATATATATATATATATATATATATATATATATATATATATATATATATATATATATATATATATATATATATATATATATATATATATATATATATATATATATATATATATATATATATATATATATATATATATATATATATATATATATATATATATATATATATATATCTATATATATATATATATATATATATATATATATATATATATATATATATATATATATATATATATATATATATATATATATATATATATATATATATATATATATATATATATGAACATATTGTAAAGAAAAACATGATATTTTTTAATCTTGACATGTTTCTAGTTAACATACTACATTTTCAAAAGATTAAATTACAATTTAAAACTCTGGATATAAATATAAAATCAAAATTTAAAGACATTACAGAGGAATATTAGCAGACAAATAGAATTGTTACAAACCAATAAAAATTAGAATACAAATTATGATACTGTATATAGCAAAAAAATAAAAATAAAATTATAAGTAAATTAAAAAACAAAACAAAAAAAACAAACTAGATAGACAAATTTATATTGTAATGAACAATTTGTTTATTTAAAGATGGGTTTTCCCATTTAATATGGAGTGCTTCTTTAATTTTCAATTTGTTTTTTGTTAGAAGCAGCATCCAAAATTTTAAAATAATTATAGTTACTTAGATTTTTGTAATTAACAGATGAAATTAAATGCTTATAAACATTAGATTGTTTGTCACTTGTAAGATGCTCATGAATCCTTGTTGTTAAGTGTCTGGAGGTTTCTCCAATATAATTGGCATTAAATCCAGCACAAGAAAACTTGTGCTGGATGTAATGCCAGACAACATTGGCTTAGAAAGTGGATCTTTTATACATAAACTGTTTTGTAATTTGTTGGTAGTGAAATTTAAATTAACTATAACATCTTTACAATATTTTTTAATGATTTTATTAACTTTAGATTTAGTAAAATTTGAGTAAAAACCTATAAATGGAAGCTTATAATATCAGATATTATTGATAACCATAATATAAGATATTATCTTATATTATGGTTATCAATACTATTTATCACAGATGGATTTAACTTTTTATCAACAAATAATTTAATTTCAGCATAAATTATTTTGGTGGATATTGGTTATTTTTTAAAACATTAGATAGATTTTTTATGTCCTTATCAAATCCTAGCCATGTGTTGTTGATTTTATACATCCTATCAATTAAACAACGTATAAGACTAATTTTATAACAATAGGGAACAAAACTGGAAAATTTTTGTAAAAGACCAGTATATGTTTTTTTGTAATAAACTGATGCGGAAACCAAAACAGACTTATTGATAAGAACATCTAAAAATGCAATTTGATTATCTTGTTCTTTTTCCATAGTAAATTTTAAGCTTTCATGTTGTTTATTAAGATGTGTAAAAAATTCCTGACCTTCAAACTCTGAATTAAAGCGATAATATCATCCACATAACGTTTATATAAAATCGGTATGGAGGAAGAGCAATTACTAACCCATTTTTGTTCATGAAACCCAATAAAAATATTAAGTAAAATTGGCGCTAAAGGAGAACCCATGGCAACACCATTTAATGGATCATAATATTTTCTGTTAAATAAGAAATCAGAACCGGATGTTGAGATTTTAAGTAATTTTCTGAATTGGGCTTTAGAAAAGTATTTTAAACACATTTCATCTTTAAAGTATAAATCAGTAGCTATATTTATAGTTTTATTAAGTGGAATATTAGTAAATATATATATGTCCCGATTGTTGAAATAATTGGTCTAAAAGGTGGTAGAGAAAAATCTTTACTGAGTTTGTTCATCTCAGGTAAAGCATAAATTCTTGCTGTTTGTGAACCAACAGGATAAATTTTATTATAAACATCATTTTCAAAACAATTTTGTTTTTTAAGTTTCCTAAGATAACCTTGTAAAGATTGTTCTCTTTTAATAGTTGGATTGTCTTTTAACTCCTTAAACTTAGTTTTATCACTTAAAATATTAGTTAAAGATTTAACATAGTCAACCTTATTAAAAATAATTATACCATTCCCTCTGTCTGGTTTTGTGATTATAATGCTTTCATTTTTTTTTTTTTTTTTTTTAGATTGTTCACCTTCCCAAGGCCCGAGGGGGCCACTACAGTTGAGGAGGCTACTCATTTTTTTGCGTTTTTTATTTTTTAGTTGTTATTCGTGGTGCAACCCTCTCTCAACTCTTTAACTCCGAAACACGAACCTTGCCAAGCAAGGCCGGTGCGCGGAGAAACTAAGTTGAGCGCGGTACTTCCAGGGACGTGGTGGGAGTCGAACTCTGAACCTCTCGCTTACAAAGCAAGAGGTTCATTACATTACAAAGCGAGAGGATTTTTCATTAGTCAACCTTCAGATGGTGTGTATTTATATACATAATTGTTCGCTAAATGAGAAAGTTCGCTTTTAAGTTGAGGTTCCGAGTCACTGCTACAGAGTTTTAAATTGTAATTTTATCTTTTGAAAATGTAGTATGTTAACTACAAAACATGTCAAGATTAAAAATATATCATGTTTTTCTTTAAAATGTGTTCACATTTATTGCAATTAAGTTGCTCAAGAAATATATATACATACATATATATATATATATATATATATATTTATATATATATATATATTTATATATATATATATACATATATATATATGTGTGTGTGTGTGCGTGTGTATATATATGTGTGTATATATATATATGTGTATATGTATATATTATATATGTGTATATATATATATATATTATATATGTGTATATGTATATATGTGTGTGTATATATATATCTATATATATATATATATATATATATATATATATATATATATATATATATATATATATATATATATATATATATATATATATGTATATGTATATGTATATGTATATGTATATGTATATGTATATGTATATGTATATGTACATATATATATATATGTATTTACATATATATATACATATATATACACATATATATGTATTAGGGTGTCCCAAAAAACAACATTTTTGAAAATAATCTGCTCCTACCCCCAAATATGTTCTATCTAATACAAAAACACTAGGTTTAAAATTTTTTTGAATAAAAAACATTTTAAGGGGTCCTTTAAGACCCTCTTAAAATGTTTTTTATTCAAAAAAATTTAATGGTCCCTAATATTTAAAAAAAAACGTTTTTCAAAAATATGTCAAAATTATATAAAAATTTCAAAAATAATATTCATTTTTAAAAAATTTAACCTATTTATCAAAATTATCATAAAAAACAAAAAAGAGAATTTTGCAAAGAAACATAGAACACCAAACTAATAGCATGAGTGGCAATTGGCATGCTTCTGGAGCAACAGAGTATTGCAAAAGAATGCCATGGGATATTTTACTGGCTGCACCCAAAAACTTTATAAATAACAACTATTATGAAAGGAAAATAAGGGAATCGCTTGAAATTAACTATGTGCAAACATCTCAGGAGGTTAAACAATACCCGGTACTGCTTAACAGGGATAACCGCGTAAAAGTTGCTTCAAATAGTTGGAGACCACTATTTAAGAAAATCATAAAAAAACCAAACAATTTTTATTGACGTTGTCTTTGTAATGGCTTCTTAATGATTTTAAAAATTTTATATTGTAACGGTTTTAAATTGGTATTTTACGTCTGATGATGGTCTACACAAATTAGACCAAAATATCACAAAAAAGAAAAATTAGTTAGTATGATGCTGTTTTTGATGTTATATAAACTTATCATAAAAAAACATAAAAAATGCATTTTTTTCATTTTTTGTTAAAAAACAATTTTTTATGTAATAAAACCAAAAATAACAATTTTTTTTCGAAATAAAAAAGAAATTTTTATATAACTTCGTTTTATTACCAGGTTGACAAACTTTTGAAAAACTTTTTTTTTGAAAATATTAGAGACCCATTCCACAAAACCCGAGGGTCTTGAGGGACCCCTTAAAATATTTTTTTTTCAAAAAAATTTCAAACCTAGGGTTTTTGTATTAGATAGAAAACTTTTAAGGGGTGGGAGCCAATTATTTTCTAAAATGTTATTTTTTGGGACACCCTAATATGTGTGTATATATATATGTGTGTGTGTGTGTGTGTGTGTGTGTGTGTGTGTGTGTGTGTGTGTGTGTGTGTGTGTGTGTGTGTGTGTGTGTGTGTGTATAAATATAAATATATATATGTATATATATAGTAGGATGTTTCATATTTTATCAATTTTTGAAATTGAATTTGCAAATCAAAATTGATATGAAAATTAGTTTGAGCAAAAAAAAATAATAATAATTTTTAGGGTCCCCGCTAGTTCAATTTTGGGCCAAAAATGTTGGGTGTTTTAAATGCCTGGAGGGGGCTTTAAAATTTATCCTATAAAATTTTTTATTCTTTCAAATACTAAATGTTGTATTGAATATTAATCACATAAAAAGAGCATGTTGAAAAAATTAAGAAATTAGTCTACAGAATCTTCTGAAATTATTGAAAAATCCAAAATTTTCTTTACAAAAACCTTTTTTATAACTTGGTGGTGCATAAAAAATGTTTTTGATTTCCTAATAAACTATTTTCAGGTGCGAAAAAAAACAATAACCTAGATAGTTTTTATGATAGTGTCAAATGAGGTTTATATAGGTCTTAAAAATTTTTTATTTTATCCTTGAAGGTAACCTGACCATTACGCTAACCTTAATAGCCTCATAATAGGGTCATTCCATGCCAAATGGACCAAAATTTTAGGATTTCAACATAGACCCCCTCAGATTTTGATGAAACTCAGTAGGTTTGTTAATATCAATGAGAAAAGCAATTCCTGAAAATTTCAGCATAAAATCTTTTGTGGTTCATAAGGTACAGTCGTTTGAAATTTCTGATTTTTCCAAAAATAAAAACTTCAGTAGCAAAAACATGTCTTGTTCATACTTTGATGCTCTATATTTTAAAAACAAAATTTCAGAAAACCTTCTAGTTTTTTTTATTGTATACAACTCTTGACTTACTTTAATAAAACTTTGACATTGAATTCTCAAATGTCACATTTTTTCCATAATGGCTACCTAAAAAAGCTAAAAAATTGTTTGCAAATATAAAAAGTTGATTTTTGATGAGTCAATATACAAAATCTGCAATTTAAGAAGTGAAAAGACATACTTTTTTAGTTTCTATATATGGTAGGCTTCCAAATTTTTTAAAATTTACTGATAAGATACAAATCAGTAAAAAATTATAGACTTCTAAAAATGGCTGCAGCTAAATCTAAGGAAAATGTGCCTCCACTTCAAACCACCGGTAACCAAGGACCAACACTGGTTTTAATAATTTTTTTTTTCTTCCAATTTAATAGACTTTATTTCAGTGATTTCAGAAAAAAAAATAGTGGATGCTCATGGGGAAGTTACAAAATCAGAACAATGAAAATTGCCCAAAATGCACTAAAAACAATAAAAACAAAGTTATTGTTGTACTTTAGTTTGTGTTATAAATTCTAATACAAAGTATGTATGAATTTAAAAGTATTTCACAATAAGTACTAGAAATAAGTTTTTAATTAAGCTTGAATTAAACTCAGTTTTTAAATAGCCCTAGCTCCTACCTGCCCCCTCCCCCCCTATCCCCTATCTCATATAAGAAAATATGATAAAATGTAAAAGTGTTTGTATTATTTCAGATCATTTGCATCACAATACAAACTCAGTTCATTGTTTCATTTATGAAGTAATAAAACATTTAAAAGAGTTGATGCCTTACTTTAACCACTGCATTTATTTTAGTGATGGTGCAGGTTCACAATATAAAAATTATAAAAACATATCTAATTTATGTCACCATGAACTAGATCATAAAGTATCTGCAGAATGGCATTTTTTTGCCACATCACATGGAAAGAGTGCTTGTGATGGCGTTGGGGGCTCTGTCAAAAGACTTGTAGCTAGGGCCAGTTTACAATCACTAACAGATCCTATCAATTCACCTGAAAAAATGTATGATTGGTGTAAACAAAATATTAAAGGAATATATTTTCAATACATTTCAAATGATGCAACTGTATTACATTGCATAAAGTTTAAATTAGAAGAACGTTACTTGTTCAACAATTCCAGGAACAAGAAACCACCATTGTTTTATACCACAATCATTAACTACTTTACAGATGAGACAGGTGTCATTTGATAATATGTATACTAATGTAAATGTTTCTAAAATGCATCATATGGTTCCACTTTCTTCTCTTTCACCAGGAATTAATATAGCATGTGTTTATGATGCAAAATGGTTTTTAGGCAATATTGTGGAAATATCTGAAGAAAATCAAGATGTTCTTATCAAGTTCATGAAGCAGTCTATTTTATTAAACACTTTTACTTGGCCACATAAAGAAGATATTTGCTGGGTTCCAATAACGCACATTTTATGCAAAATTTCATCTTTAAACATTCAATCAACAACTGGTAGATGCTATGAACTATCAGCTCAAGAAAAAACTGAAATATTACATTTGTACAATAGCATAAGTAACATAATTAAATAACAATTTAGCAAAATTATTATAAATTAGATTTATTTGTTTTAAACATAGTTTTTTAGCAAAAATTTATTAGAAAGATGCAATGTTTATTGATTGTTTATTAGATAATATTTTTTATTACATAATCAACTTGTGCATTGTGTTGACAAATCAAATAATTTATATAAATTATTATATTAACTTGGTATAAGTTGTAATCTAAATTTGAAATGATAATGAAATAAGTCAAATTAATGGGGAGGGGTGGAATAGTGAGTGTATTGGAAAAATATTACAAAATTTATGGCCATGGTATTAAATATTGGGTAAATTAGACTAGAAAGTCTAATTTTTCATTTTAACCTAATAGGCTACTTATAAGTTTTATATGTAGTCTTTTTACTGTCTGACATTTAAAACTAAATTTCACAGTTTTTATATGTGTATGTTTAGTGGTGTGTTTGGGTATTAAAGCACTTCATACATCAGAGATAAAACCAGACACACCGTGTAATAAAAAGTGTACAATTATAAATATTTTAAATAATAAGTTCAGGACAAAAATGTGCATGTTAATAAGTAAATGCTTGGGATAGGGGGGGAGGGGGCAGGTAGGAGCTAAGGCTATTTAAAAACATAAGTTTTGTGGTTCATAAGGTACGACTGTACCTTATGAACCACAAAAGATTTTATGCTGAAATTTTCAGGAATTACTTTTCTCATTGATATTAACAAACCTACTAAGTTTCATCAAAATCTGAGGGGGTCCATGTTGGCATGGAATGACTCAATAGTGATAATTTATTTTAGTTCTTTTTAAGATAAAAAGACTTAATAAACTTACTGCAACATGGTTAAAAGTAGTATTGTTGTTATTAGTTTTGTTGCCTCAAGATTAGCAAGTATATGGTAGCTCTTCCCTAAATGATTCTTGTGGTATAGTTGCATAGTTGTTTTTGTAAGAAAACAAAAAAAAAAGAATGATATATTTAAGCATTATTCAATAAAAAAATATATATTTACAATTCAATATTTCATTATTAAATAAACGACATTATTTAAAAATTAATTATTTATTTTGCAATTGCTTCATATGCTGATTGCAAATCTTCCTTAGTCTTTGCCTCATGAAGGTTTTCTCTCCTTTGGTGAATAGCAAGTAGTAACGCCTGACGACCATCTTTATTGTGAACATTGTTTACAAAGTCTGATACAATTTTAATAGATCTTTCAGAAATGTTGTTAACCATTGCGAGGTTGGAGAAATTGGGAAAAAATCTTAAACTGGTCAACGTATTTCCATAGTTGTGCCGAGTTGTTTAACTAAAGTTTATCATTCAGTTCAGTGAGGTTTAACAAGCTTAATATGAACCAATAGTTTTCTCCCACTAATTGTCAATACTTGGTGATTTTTCTAGCTTAAAGTTTTTAAGAGCTGTTAACAAATTTTAATTTCTCAGAATGCCAAAAAAATTCAGGAACTGGTTTTGAGAAGAGCATTTTCGTAACTTCTTCTTTCTCTGCAACAGAAATATCATGGTTTAGAAGAGCAAATTGAACTAAGGTTTCATCAAAGTACCATAAATGTGATTCCATTGAAACCATTGTGGCATCAATTCCATTTAAAATTGTTTCAGAATTCTGAACATATTGCTCTACGTATTCTCTATATTTCATCATTTGCCAATAGGCTTTTATATCTTGGTAAGGCGCAGCATTAGGTAAAGAAGTTTTTAAAAACCAGACGGAATGAAAGATTGAAATAAACTCGGCCGACTGCATTTCTTTATTTTAATTATCTGTCAATTCATAAGAAAGTTGCAAACTCAATATCTGAATCTTGAGATAGCTTTGGACATAAAACGTACATGCGACACGCATCCTGGAGCTTGAACTTGAAAAACTCTTTCAGGGCATAAGTACATAAGAGTCAACTTCAATAGCTCTTTGTAATCTCCTCTGGGGAAAATGTTTTCCTGTAGAGTAATCTCGCAAAATTTTACAGCATCGAGTCTATGGATTTCTAAGAAAGTGTTAGCAATAGATTGGGACAATGCTACTTTTAATGTCATTCCAGTTAAATTGGAATCATTTAAACATTAAGTTTTCTGGAGATTTAGTTTTTCCACTGCACTGTTTTTCACAGAAGTGTTTTAGATGTAATTCATAAACATGCCTCCCGAAAGCCAGCTCTAGTACAATTGCATTTTGTTTATGACTAAACCTGACATTTGTACCAGAAAGTCTTCCTGTATTTGTAGCAGTTGTACCAAAACATAAACCTTTCACGCCATCATATATTCCATATTCATCTAGTATTTTAACTAAAGCATCATATTGAGCTTGTCCAGTACCAGGATCAATAGCTGAAATGCCAAGAATCTTCATTTTACCATCAATATTTACAGAGACTGCAAATTGATCTCTTTTTGATTTTTTACCTCTTTTTAATATTTTTCTTATATTGTTCAGCATTTTCCCGAATAGATTTTTTTTTACCTTGCCAAATATTTGAATGAGACAATTAAAAATCAGCCATATTTCCGCCTGAACTTATGATTAAATCCGTATATACTTGCATTAGATCTCTTGATGAAACATTTTTTGATACTGATGTCATGGCAATATCTTTACTAAAACCCTTCCCTAACTCTTGTTTTTGATTACTTGGGCCGAGTTGCGCTAAATCAAAAGAAATATCTGATTCTGTACTAATATCACTTATGTCTGAGAAAAGCTCTAGCTCTGTAGTTGATTTGTCTACTTGAAGTAATTGTTTAATATTACAATTTTTTAACTTCCCCTTTTTTTTTTATTTACAATCTTATATCTCATGTCTTTGCTCCCCAAAGTCAAGGCAAAAATTTGATATCAGCATAATATGAAAGTTTATCAAAGCTCTTTTTTTTTTAAGATAACCTTAATATTATCTTTAACAATCCAAAAAACCTGCTCGCCCTTCTTTTTGAATTCTTCCCTAGATTTCTCTTCTGCTTTAGAGTCTTTATCCTTACTTTTCTTTTATGTCTCTTAATATTGATTAAATGAGTGATATTATCCCTGCAAAAATTACGATAATACTTTAAATGAAATTAAAATATTAATGACACATTGGTAACAATTCATCATATTACATATTTTTTTTTTTTTTTGATAATAAGAAATTTTATTTAATCAGTCCACTCAGTGTATTTAAGGCGATTTACAAATCATTTTGAATTCTTTTTTTTTTGAAATTAGCATGATTTTATAAGCGTATTATGTCCAAACAAAAGTAATAGATGTTATAATTTTTTTTTTGCTTCAGGTTTTTTTAAAATTTGAAGAAATTTTCTCTTTTTTATATAATTTTCTAAACCTTTTTATTACCCCTAATAGTGAATCTAAAGAACACCATTTTGGAGTCTTTAGATCACTTTCGCTCATCAGCGTTAACATGAATTTAGTTAAAATCTTTTGAAAAAGTTCCTTAATTTACAATAGATCCTAGTTCTAATCGGTTCTGATGTGTATTAACTATATATAGTTGTCAAAATACAATATTTTTATAAACTTTCGCAAAAAATACTAGATTTATGACCAAGAAAGAGCTTAAGAAAATTTAAGAAAATTTAAGAAAAAGAGTCAATAAACGATCAGATCAGATCATATTATCAAACTATGATGTTCATTTTACCTAAAAAACGTATTTATATAAAATCTTATTCAAATTAGGACAAGAGATTGGGATTTTAAAATAATTTTTTAAAAAAAAGAGATTCTTTGGTCTAGGTTTTTTCGCTACAATCATTTATATTTTATGATACCGCAAAATTTATCATTTTAATCTTTTTTATCATAAGTCTTTCCATAATTCACAGACCTAATCATTTAACGGAAATATGTTGTAGTCAACAAAATATCATACAGATGCTATAATATTTTTAAATTGCCTTAACTACACCGAGCACTCTATAGTTATATTATTTAGCTATAAACCCATACGTAATAACAATCAAAAAAAAAAAAAAATTATTGGAGTGGTATTAAAAAAATACCTTAATCATCTACTAGCTTAATAGGTTCAAAGGATTACAAAAATTTATTTTTACTATTTTATTATAAATTGATATTATAAAACTTACCTTATAGATTTACCCATTAATAATCCATCTTTGTAACCTCTGTCTAACCAAGGTTTTTTTTACTGCAAAAAGAATACAATTGTCAGGGCAATTTGACAAGATTGGAGCAATTTGCGAATTTATTGGGCCCATCAGTACAACCAATAAACTTTTTGAATGGAGTTAACTTGTTACTAGATCTTTTAAACAGAAAGTTAAAAATCAATTCTTTATTTGTTGCAAAAGTTATTTGAGGTAAGTTTATTATCAGGTTTTCTTCTTCAAATAAATACGCTCTAGATTTTAGTCTTGTAATTTTAGCCATTCTGAATATTATTTTAAAAAATATTAGATTACTTGTTATTAGTAATGCAAATTTAGTTTTAATTAACTTTGTCTTTGGAAAGCAGTTGTTAAAGTTTAAATTATTATTTAAGTACTTTGGTTTATACATTTTTTGATAATATTTTGCAATCAAATTTCCAGATTTTAAATTTATTGCGCTTTAATGTTTATTAATTAGGGACCATTAAGGTTAGTGTCCGCGGCAGGTTACCCCATGAATACTTTTTTTTAGACTTAATTTGACACTATTACAAAAACTAACCAGTTTATATTTTTTCTGTGTCTGGAAGCAGTTTATTAGAAAGCCACCAAGTGATAAAAAAGGTTTTTGTGAAGGAAAATTTGGATTTTTCGCCAATTTCAGAAGATTCTGTAGACTAATTTCTTAATTTTTTTAACATGCTTTTTTTATGTGATTATTATTCAATCCAACATAGAATATTTAAAGGAATAATAAAAAAAAGGTTCCCACCAGGCGTTTAAAACACCCAACACTTTTGGCCCAAAATCGAACTGGCGGGGACCCTAAAAATTAAAAAAATTTTTTTCCTCAAACTTATTTTCATATAAATTGTCAATTTATAAATCGATTCACAAGTTCAATTTTAAAAATTGAAAAAATATGAAACACCCTAATATATAGTCTTGTATGGTAGTCAAAAAGTTTCTTCCATAAACTGTAGTTTTAAAGAGAGCGTAATAAACCAGACCAGAAAAAGTTTTAAAACTTAAATAAAACATTTTTTTTATTAAATGATAAATTGCTTGCCCAAACCAAACCCTCAGTCAATGTAGCTGCACTTTCTGTACCAGCAGACTATAAGATAGCCAATGTAGCAGCACTCTCTTGTAGCAGTAGGCTATAAGATAGTCCATATAGCAGCACTTCCTTGTAGCAGCAGACTATAAGATAGTCAATGTAGCAACACTCCGCACATGTTTAAAAAATTTTTTTTTTTTTAAAAAAGAAACACTATTAATTAAAAAGCATTCTAGTCATTATTGCAGTTTTTTAAAATACAATAAAACTTAATGTACTTCCGCATTATTTAATTTGCTTTGACTTGGTGGTATCCTGTCATGATTTTGGAAAGAAAATGAAAAATACTTAGAAGATTTGAACCTTGTAGAATTCAATAGTAAATACATTTTTTTTTAAATACTCCAAATGATTATTGTGTTCATGATTTTTAATGATTTATCTGAGTAGTGTACATGATTTTTAATTTTAAAATTGATTTTTCTCAATTTCTTTTTTTTTATGAGTAGCTGTAGGAAAACAATGATATCTCAATAAAAAATAATCATTATTTTAAATTCAAATTTTCAGGATATGTTCATTAATAAAGTGTTTAGTGCCTGAACCTAAAAAAAAATAATAACAATTAAACTTAACCTGAAATTACCCTATCAACTGAGTGTTTTATTATTAAAAATAGTTTTTTAAACTATCAAGTCACCCATTTTAACGATTAACTCATTTAACTGTTTAACTTTTTTTTAAATACTTTTGATTCAGACATAAGTTACACTAGTATACTAGCATAATATTGATGTAATCTTAAGATATTTATGTTCTTGAGATGTTAGTTTTTTCACTTTTTTTGGCTGAGTTGGCATTTATATTTTTTAAATTGAAAATCTTTTTGTAATGCGTTTTAGATTTTTATCTAATATACTAGTATTTTGTTAAAGGTATTTATTATCAGTAAAATGTAAGAAAATAAAAATAATGCCAGGATACCATCTTAAAAATTTGTCAAAAAAAAAAAGTGCTTATTTATATTTTTGTTTAAAAATGTTTTCAAATAAATTCTAAATAAAAGTTTTATTTTTCAAACTTTTTATGGAATTTCGCTTCTTTTGAGATCCAACTTGATATACTTTTGGAGAGAAATATTTTTGGTAATATATGGCACCCACCATGTTGGTGTTTTGGTGAGGGAACTTTTTTTGAAATGAATGAAATAATTCTGATTTTTTTAATAATTATCAAAATGCTCAGTGATTTTTACTACTGGCAAAAAAAAATTTTTTTTTGTCATAACCCTACATATATATATATATATATATATATATATATATATATATATATATATATATATATATATATATATATATATATATATATATATATATACATACAAATACAAATCTAAATTGGAAAAATCAAGTGATTAATGCTTCAAACAAAGCAAATCAAATGCTTGGTCATATCAAAAGATCATTTGTTTATTTTGATTATAAGTTACTTTGTTTGCTTTATATTACTTTTATTCGGCCATTACTGGAGTTTGCAGTTCCGGTATGGTCTCCATTTCCTCAATCCGATTGTGATTGTGATCGAAAGAATCCAGCACAAAGCTACTAAACTAGTATCATCAATCAGAAATCTTTCCTAAAAAAGATTTTTACAAAATTTTTTACAGATCTTTACAAAAAGATTTTTACAGATCTTTACAAAAAGACTCGAAGAATTAAATCTAACTAAACTAGTGGAAAGAAGACGAAGAGGAGATCTAATGCAAATGTATATAATTATAAATAATATTGACAAAATAGAAAAAGGCATTCCTTTTCCAATCATTAACAATCATATGAGAGGTCATTGCTTTAAATATTTCAAGGAAATGACAAAACATAAGCACAGAGAAAACTTCTTCTTTAATTGAGTAGCAAATTTATGGAACTCTCTGCCAGAAGAAGTTGTTAAATTGCCTTCAGTTAACAGCTTTAAAGAATATATATATATATATATATATATATATATATATATATATATATATATATATATATATATATATATATATTCATATATAAATATATATATATATATATATATATATATATATATATATATATATATATATATATATATATATATATATATATATATATATATATATATTCTTGCATGCCAAATATTCAATCAATTATTAATTCACACAACCAACAAATTTTGCGCAACATACTCACCGCTGATGATATAAATTGCAACTGCATTAAGAAAACTGCATGCCCGTTAAATAACCAATGTCTATCAAAAAATGTTGTATATAAAGCCACTTTAGCATCACCTAATCCCAGTCTTACAGAAAAATCTTACATCGGTGTTAGTGAAAATGTATTCAAGCTCATATTTGCAAACCACCTTAAATCATTTAATGCAACCAGGTATAGGAATGATACAGAACTTTCCAAGGAAATCTGGAAACATAAAGATGCAGGTAACATGCCTATAATTAAGTGGAACATAATCAAAATATGATAATCTTATAATCCATCTACAAAAAAGTGTAACTTTTGCATCAATGAAAAATATTTTATTATGACTTTAGATATTCAATTACTACTTAACAAAAAAAAGTGAATTGGTTTCTGCTTGTAGGCATAGGACATAAAATTTTCACTATCTAACTTTGATTCCAGTGATTAGCAAATATCAAATCACGTATACTTGACATCAGATGCCGTTGCAATGCTAAACTTGTATTTTATAATGGTTTTTATTTTATATTTGAACTATATGGCTGATGATTGCCAAATGGAATGAAACTTTAAGTTCCATTATAAAGTTGTATTTTTCCATTTAAATTACTTTAATATTATTTGATCTTTTTTTTTTAAAAAAGATATTGATCACTCTTAAACAGACGAGAGTTGTATTTCCAGCAGTATACAACATTTATCAATAAATATATATACATATATATATATATATATATATATATATATATATATATATATATATATATATATATATATATATATATATATATATATATATATATATATATATATATATATATATATATATGTATATTATATATTATATATTATATATATATATATATACATATATATATATCTATATATTATACATTATATATATATATATATATATATATATATATATATATATATATATATATATATATATATATATATATATATATATATATATATATATATATATATATATATATATATATATCATAATACAGGCATTGTTACGAGATTTTCGCTGCGTAGCGAAAATGCATAACGCATTTCTAAGTAACTCAACTCAGCAAATTTATTTTGCATCGTTAGAAGTTATATTGCGTCACTAGTGTCTTTTCAAGTACCGCATTGTAATTAAAGTTATTTTATTAACGCATTAAAAATCATACAAACAGTTTTTTTCTCACTAGAACAAAAGTTACAAATAAAATCTAAGTTCTTATTCAAAAAATTATTTTTATTTTTTTTTTCAAATATAAACTAAATTTTATTTTGAAAAAAATATTTTTTTCATGAAACGTAAAATAATGTTTGTTTATTTTCTTATGATTTTACAGTTGGTTTTTGGTTATTTTATTAACTGTTAATAAATTTTTTCTTATTTAATTTGTGAACTCTTTTTAATAATGTTTTTAAACAATAAAGTTTTTTTTTTGTTATTTATCAGTTACCGATAACATATTCGTGATCATAAATTTTTTTCATAAATTAAACGAACATCCTTAAAACTTTACGTTATTGAATTAACAATAAACAAAATATCTTATTAATAAAATATTTACATCAAAATAAATCGTGCATTTTTTTAACTATTATGACTGAAAATTATTTTTATTTTTTAAAAGAAATTTATATATTTAATTCCTTAATATAAAACTTAAAACACTTTATTTTTTTTTACTAACTTTTAACAACAACAACAAAAAATTATGAAACAAACTGTTTCTTTAACAAAAAATCTATTAGTTTACAATTGCGGTTAAATGCTTATACTTACGACTTTATTTCTTCTGAATAAACATCACGTTAACGACAATCAAAAGATAATTTAAATATTCTAAAAGACAAAAATTTTTGCGTAGCGCAAAACTGCTGAACACTTAGGCAAATCGCCTTTTCGCAAGCAAAATGCGAGCTGCGTAACGCTTCTTAACGAGGCCTGATATTATATATCACTAGAACAGCATATATGTTATATGCCATTCTAGTGATATACATATAGGTATTATAGCTGCAGGATTCAGAAGTTTACCCACAACAGTCAACACTGTGCGTAAAATGGTTGTATATTACAGCAAAAAATTAGGAATTTTTTAATTACTAAAATAGCTGGTAAAAAAACTCCTAAATTCAGTTTAGGAGAAAGATTTTCTTTATCTTTTGACAAATGGACATTACTACGTAACCGCTGCTTCAGGAATATTATTTTACATGCACAAAATTGTCATTTCTAGAGCTTAATTCAAATAACAGGATCAATGTCTGCAGATTGTGCATTTTGCAGAATTTTATTTTATGTGTATTGTGCTATTAAAATAAAAGCTTGCACAACATGGATTTTCGAAAAGATATTGTAGGTATTATGATTGGCGGAGCAAGTGTGATAAAAAAAAGTTGGGAGAATATTACCTGTAAATCAACAGTTATATTTTGCCTATGGTATGCAACTGGCCCTTATTGAAGTGCTATAACAAAAGCAGGATATAGAAAGAGAAATAGATCAGCAATTCGACAAAGGCAAACAATCAGGTAGAGAAAACGATTTTTCAGAGAGTAACTCTTGCGAGGGTGATAATTTTTCTGACAACAATGAATTGGTCAACCTCTATGCTAGTCATAATAGACATCAAGGAAACTATTGTGGTATTACTGAGGTAAGTTGTAATCCGGTGATAAAAAAGGTATAAAAATTTATAGTAATGCTCATATAATCACCAAAAAAAAAATGATATCTTGTACAAGTATGTTGCGGCTGAATTCGGGAAGCAAATAACTCTAATAAAAGACTGCAAGACAAGATGGAACAGTCTTTTTTCAATGCTTTAACATGTCTATTTATTAAAAAATTGTATACAAAAGGCATTAATAGACATAAGTCTACTGAGAGGTGAATTTTTGGCTTTATCTAATATTAAGATTAAAAATAACTTTTAATGTTAAAAAAACTTATAGATGTTAACAACGTTATAAGTCAAAAGTTGCTTTTATCTCTCATTCAACAAAGGTGCACCGATGTAAGTGGAATCCTTCAGTATCTGCACAATAGTAGAACCAACATTCAGTCTAAAATAGAGCTAGTAACAGTCCCATCTTCAATAAAATGTTGCAAATTAATAGTCGAGTTACTTAAAAGACTAGACGCTTTAAACCCAGCTACATCATTAACAGCTTTTGAGTCTGAATCTGAAGTTAAACTTCCTGTTTCAAATGAGACACTACTCAAAATTGTTTCTGATTCTTCCAACTCTCCACCCGAATCTATTTCTTTTCCTCTTTTTAAGAGCAAAAGAATAACAGACGAACTTAACAAAGCTATAAAAAAATCACATTTACCCAGCATACCATTTCAATGTGAGACACTGTCAGTAAAAATTCAAAAGGAAATGCTGTTGTTTAAAAATGGAAGAACAAATGGTGTTTTTTTGCAAAGAGCATATAATACCAGTGTAGAATTATAACGTGCTTTTTCTGCATTCGGTCATTTTGCAACAAAAATAAGAAGCCGTCTGGGCAATAAAACTTTGGATGTGCACTGCTTTCTCAAATTTTATTTTAAAAATAATGAAAAATAAATACATATTTATATTATATCTATAAAAACAATGAATAATTAAATAATTAAGTATGTATAATATTAAAAAATCAATAATTTTCTTAATTATTTTTATTAAAGTAATTTAATAGGTAGTTTTTTCTAAACATTTTTTGAATGTTATTAATTTTATTAAAATTTTACTTAAATAATATGTTAAAATCTTTCAAGAATATTTAAAAATCCCAGGATTAATCCCAGGATCCCAGGAATAGGTAAATGTAATCCTGAAATCTTGGGATTATAAATATAGCGCAGGATTACAACCCTAAATGGCAGTTAAAAAAAAGACATTAAAATTGCGCACACTAGCCTATAATTGCTCACAGTAATTACAAACAGAGAAGACTGCAGATAATCGCCAATAAATATTGAAATGTCAAACATCAATCAAAAAAAAAAAACAAATAGTCAAGCCTAGTTATATAAATATATGCAAATTAGTAAAAAATACACACGCATACATATTTATGTATTGTATATTATATACATAATTAAAATATTGAAAAAACAATTTTTTTAGTTCAACATACACAAATATGGGCTATTAAATTTGCATCTTCCACTGTGTCCATACAGTCAGTGTTTTCATTAAAACCAGCTATATAGTCTTCTTCTGAATTGTCATGCAATGCTAAAAAGGTTAACATAAAACAAAATAAATAAAATGGCATATAGTATAGCATATAGCTTCAAATATTATAGAAAACAATTTTAATCCTTTTTAACTTGTGAAACATTTAAATAATAAAACTAAAAGATTAAACACTTAAAATTGTAAATGCATATGTAGTAGCGTATATCATAAAAATGAGGTCAGCAATTTTTTGCCGACCTTAAATCCTTCTAGGTTGGTAGTTAGGTCTGTTTTGCCAAATGCAGACCCTAATTCCGAGGGTTATTTATACAATATATATATATATTTTACTTGGGTTTCGACAAGAATGATTGATGGTTGTCTGCACCCGCCTCCACACCTATGTAAGTCAGTTTACATGGGCAAAATAAATCCCATGCAAAATATTTTATTTTTTTTAAACAGTGAAATCGATTAACATTTTATCAAATTTAATAAGGTTTTTAGGTTTATAGATTGAAGAAATAAATGCGCTGATTGATGCAATAATTTTTTAAATGCACTAGGCATCTAGCACATTTAAAATAAAATATGGCTTTAATAAGTATTACGTAATTATGCATTATTACGTAATTATGTAATAAACTAATGTTTATTCATTACTACGCTTTTGTGAGCATTTTTAAAGATAAAAAAGTTTGTTATTGAAGATTTTTTTTAACGTTTTGACAATTATTTTTAGATAAACTCAAAAAGTTAAAATGACCAGAATAAAAATATCATTAAAAATTTTAAATAAACTCAAGTTAAATATTGGTTAAAAAGCTCTCATTCATAAAAGTTTTAATGACAAAAGCCTTTTATTATTATTATTATTAGCTGTCTTGTTTGAAGCTATTTAAGTGCAATTTTAAACATTTTAAATAAGAAAAAAATTTCACTAAGAAAAAGAGTAATGAATGAACATTTTATATATGAAAATAGGATGAAACTAAATAATATTTATCAAATAATCAATTGTTTTAATCAGATTCAGAATCATCGTCATCATCACCCTGTTACTAGTATCATGTAACCCAGTACTACCTTTCTCATGCCCTGCTGCCTTGTAGGGTTTGCTTTCTTTAGGCAAAGGTTAGGAGAAAAAATTCAGACTTTAAAACTTCCTGCAATGGGGCTCCTGGTTGAGTAAAGGTTAGAGATGGTATCTTGATAAAAATACTCATTTTAAACAGATGTTAACTTCATCCAGCTAAAGTCCCCCTGTTGTGGGGCTCTTGGGTGAGTAAGGACTAGAGATGGTACCACAGTAAAAAAACTATTTTAGAAAGATGTTAACTGCATCCAGCTACTGTCTTGTAAAAACCTCCGTAGCAAAGACTTTAGGGTAAAGCAGAATAATTCTGTAGACCAGCTTCGAACTCTTTCTTCATCTATTAGGCTAGCCTAGATGTAAACTTGTGTTACATTGATTCCTGCCTAGGATGATGAATGCTGGATTTCCTTGACTCTACTAATAGGTTTTCGCTTGTGCCTCCTTGATAGTGGCTATGCAACTTTTCTTGTTATCTCCTAATGAGAGTACAGCTCTAAAACTCTGTTTAATGGTTCTGAGGCCAATTGGAAATCAGGTTTCCCGAACTCTGTGGTAGCATTTATATATATATATATATATATATATATATATATATATATATATATATATATATATATATATATATATATATATATATATATATTCTATATATATATATATATTCTATATATATATATATATATATATATATTCTATATATATATATATATATATATATATATGCATATATATATAGAATATATATAAATATATATATATTATATATATATATATATATATATATATATATATATATATATATATATATATATATATATATATATATATAGAATATATATATATAGAATATATATATATATATAGAATATATATATATATATAGAATATATATATATATATATATATATATATATATATATATATATTCTATATATATATATATATACATATATATATATATATATATATATATATATATATATATATAGAATATATATATATATATGAATATATATATATATATACTATATATATATATATATATATATATATATATAGAATATATATATATATATATATATTCTATATATATATATATATATATATATATATATATATATATATATATATATATATATATATATATATAGAGAGAGAGAGAGAGAGAGAGAGAGAGAGAGAGAGAGAGAGAATATATATACAGAATATTATACATATATGGGCGATTCCACTGTTACTTACGAGACATAATTTTCTTAATGCCAACCTTTTAGTTATATGAACATCTAATCTTAAAAGATTAGATGTTCATATAGGTATGTATCATCCCAAAAATCATTTAATTGTTCCAATGTATATTTTAAATTCTTTCAACTGTGAATTTTTTTGGAACAATATTTCATTATATAGTGTGTTACTTACGGGATTCAAAAAAACATTACATTAAACCTGTTAATTTCATTTGAATACTTCAAGCAAATTATTTAATCTATGTAAGTGAGCTTCTCAAAATAAATCTAGTAGCTTTCATTCTATATAAAATCAATTAAAAGAAACTTTTATCAATTTATATAAACATTAAAAATAAAATTAGTTAGCGTTACTTACAGGGACAGAAATAAACATATTTTTTAATACAAATTTTTTTAAACAGATTTTTTAATATGAAAATTTAAAGAACTATCAAATAATTTCTATACATCAGCAATACATTAAACAGACATACAGTATTGGACAAAACATTTGCAACCAACATCGAACAATGCTAAAAAGTGTTCCTAATTTTACATGTCTTAAAAACGAAACGAACTATACTACCACAGCAAACAGTTCAGGAGTCTGGAGTCATAGCATGCCATGACATGAGCAATCAGCTGACAGGTGACAGCACACAGGCAGAATTTTGTTGACAAGTGCCATTTTGCGGCGGACAAAACAAGTGCAACTTTTTTGGTTTGTTTCATTTTCTTTAGTCTGGTCCATGTCAATGTCATGGAAGTTTTTTAATAATTAAAGGAAGCATCCAGAAATATCCAGAAACATTCAGAAGCATCCAGACGCATCCAGAAGCATTCAGAAGCATCGAAAAGAAGCATCTAGAATCTTCCAGAACAGGTTCACACATGTTCATTTTACTATATAAAAGACATGTAAATCGACACGTAATTCAGTCAGTATATGGAAGTCAATCAGTCAGTATTATCAAGACAGTTTATTGAAGTGAGTTTTATCAAAGTGTTAAATCGAAGAACATCAAAACAGGAAGTGAAATACAACAAGTGTTTCATTACATCACTACAGTCCACATCCAACCAAGACATTGTGTTCCACATAGCATTATTGTATCATCACAAGGTAAATGTAACACAGAACGCCTTGAGAAGCGTAATTATTTTATGTACTTTTTATGACTTCAAGTGCAAAAATGGCTACCAACAGTCTTGGATTGGAACTAAGAAATAAAATTATTGGCGATTACGATTAAGTGGAATGTCATAAAAAAGTATTTGTGATAAATATCGCGTGAAAAAATGGACCGTATCAAGACTATGTTCCAAATATCGTTCTACGGGAAAGTTGGCAGCAGATAACAAAGGTGGAAGACCGCGTTCCACCACTTCTAGAGAGGATTCTATATTCGACAGATCCGTCAAGAAGAATCCCTGGATATCATCAGTCGAGATACAAAAGCAATTAGAGCTGCCTGTATCGGACCGAACAATCAGACGACGTGCTGTTGAAGCCGGATTGCTTTCTCAACGCCCTGCAAAGAAACCGCTGATTTCACTAAAAAACCAGAAGAAAAGACTCCTGTTTGCTACATCTCATATTGACTGGAATGTGCAGAAATGGCGAACTGTCCTGTTCAGTGATGAATCGAAATTCAACATCATTGGGAGCGATGGCATTTGCCGTGTACGTCGACCGGCCTGAAAACGCCTCAATTTACGTTACTGCCATAAGACCGTGAAGCATTGTGGAGGCAATGTAATGGTCTGGGGGTGTTTTTCTGCTAACGGTCTTGGTCCAATACATCGAAACGATGGAATAATGGACCATTTCATGTATAAAAATATCCTGAAAGATGTTATGTTACCTCATGCTGAATGGAATATGCCAATAAAATGGGTTTTTCAGCAAGACAACGATCCGAAACACACTGCAAAAGTAGTCAAGCAGTGGTTTCAAGACAACCACCTATCGGTGATGGATTGGCCGCCTCAATCTCCGGATCTCAACCCTATCGAGAACCTGTGGGAGATCGTCAACCCCAGAATTAATCGTGAAGGTGTTCGTAATAAGGATCAACTGTTTAAACAAATCCAAAAGGCCTGGGCAGCGATTCCACAAAGTTTCATTGATCACCTGATCGAATCTATGCCTCAAAGATGCAAGGCTGTGATCGACAACAAAGGATTCGCCACAAAATATTGATAGCGAAATACAGTTTGGTCAACATTTTGTCGAGTTGCACTTGTTTTGTCCAGAAGGAAATCATCTTTTTTTAATACTTTTGATTAATTTATTAATTTTCGTGTACAAATAATGAACTTTGTGATGAATAAAACTTGAAAAACTTTGTCTCTAAACAGTTACATAGTTATTTCTCTAAATTGAAAAAATGCAGCACTTTTATATAAAGAGACTAAATTAGCATTATTTGGTTGCACTCGTTTTGTCCGATACTGTATATGTCTATAGGCATATATTTCTAAATATTACATCTGTATATTACATATATTGTTATTTATAAACATATATGAAAATACTAAAATATATATATTTATGAAAAAACTTTGTGTGTTTAATATTCATCATAAGCATCAGAAAGATAATTTATCATCTATTATTTTTTCCATAGCATAAACTTCTTCATTCCAATTTTAGGATTAGCTGTATATTTTAAAAAAATGATTAAAAATAAGTAAAGTTAAAGTGTATTTTATTGTCTATTTTATGTCTATTTTATTTTTGGAACTTTTGAGTACCTGCAATAGTAAATCTGTTCTAAAATTGGCTTGATGGACCATCTGCTAAACTCTTTACTCAAAAACATCCTTTGGTAGGCTTTGCATTAATTTATCAAAATATACTAATGATGTTTCTTTATCATAAGTAGTGCAATCACTAACAATTTCATGACAGTTTTTTGTATTTTGAAAACAAGTCACAGAAGTAAAGATAGTTACCTGCTGTTGATTCCAGTGTGCATTTCGAACCTCATCTTGAGAAAAACATTTGTAATTTTCTGTGCAATCCATTTGTATTGCTGCTATTCCACTTACCTCTTTTGTGCTGTTTTTTTCAGATTCTAAACTTTTGTGCTGTTGTCTTTTAATAAAACTGTGACTTAAAAAGCTAGCCACCAATAAGCACAGATGATTGTACAAGTGCACTACTGAAGTGCTTTGAACTAATTTCTTCATCCTTCTATTTTCATCTTGCCACTGTTTCCACTCAACAATTTTTTCCGAAGTATCACTATCACACTGCAAGTGATACTTTTTTTTGAAACTACATTCTTCATGCTGACACTCACTAAATCAACATGCTGGGTCATCTGGGCATTGAAGGCAAGAGTCTGCAAATTTGTTAGAATAAACAGGTATATTTGCACTGCAAACAGAAAGCTTTTTCAGTGAAAGAATTACATTTTGATGATAGATGCACGTGCATAAATTAGCTGGTGTTTGTCTACTAAGGAAAACATGTAATGGCCTTAAACTTGCAAATTTACTTCTACTAATCTTGACATTTTCATTTTCTGCTCTAAACAAGGCATGAGTCTCCTTTAGGCTCATGTACATGTGTCTTTATTGAATATGCTCTTTATTGCCATTATTTCTGATAGCAACTCTATCTTTTATTCCAGGAGACATACAGTTAATATCATCATTTTCATAAAATTCAAAGACTTCATGATTGATTTCTTCATTTAAGAAAGTTGCTCATCTATACTCAATAGAACTTTCTACAATTTTGCAATTTAGTTCAACAGCTAATTTTAGAATAACTGCTTTTTGCTTTGAGGGGCTATTAGGTAACATTGTTTTTACTATATTTGCAGCTCTTGGCAGAAAAGAATGTGTACAATATGGCTGCCTGTAGCAAATAGTTTGATTAACTTTATTTGAAGTTTCTTTTCTCCACTTAGCTTTTTTTTCCCTTTCTTTAATTTTTCTTTCTGTATCAGCTTCATGTTTTTTATCTTTTGGCAACTTTCTGCATTCTTCCCTTTTTTTAATTGATGTTTCTTAACATATTCTTTATTTTTTCCTTTGCTAAAATAAAAATCAATCATCTCCATTTACTCTGTTTTTCTGCATTAGTTTTGGCCATTAATTTTTATTTTGATCTAAAATGAAAATAAAAATTGTCAATAAGTTGTATAAATGTTTGAAATACTTTCCATAAGATTTTCTATCCATTAAAAGTTTTATAAATAGTTCGTTGTACACAATGCAATAAGTCGTTACTTACAGGACCAAAATATACATTGTCTGCAGGCTTTAAGGAAATGCTTCAACTATCAGATTTTAAGTTTTAAATATAGAAAAAGTATTTTATTGTGATAATCCTTTCTCTTATTGGATACTTTTTTTAAGCATAAACTTAATAAAAATGACATATTTGTTACTTACAGGACAGTCACATTGATGGAAAACTAAAACAAATATTATATATTGTCAAAAAAATGAAGCTTATTTAAGTTATTTAGATTTTTAAACTTCAAATATGAAGTATAAAATTTATGTTTTTTAAAAATTTTTAAGAAAACAGTTCCTCTTAATGCTATACGCTTTAGTCAATAAGCAACTTATTTACAATTTATTTATAAAAATTAACGCACAGCTTTAAGTCACAATTAAAAATAAAAAACAAACACAAATAATGTTAACAAATCAAAAAAAAGAATCTTTAAACATAGAGTAGCATAAAGATAACTTGAGTTTTGATACTAATTGAAATTTATTTTTCTGAAAATATCTAACTTGAGTATGGAATCACCCATGTATATTCTTATATTGTAGTCAGAAGAGACTTTTATAATTAAAAAAAACTCTCTTTTAACAACATTTAAGCGACTTCAACAATTAAGCTACATTTTAATGTTGTCAAAAAGTTAAAACAATTAAAATAATGCAGAGGCACATTAAGTTTTATCGTTTTTTAAAAAACCCAATAATAATGACTATAAAGTTTTTTTTATTAACAGAGTTTTTGTTTTTGTTTTTTTTTTAATATATTTTTAAAACATGCGCGGAGTGTTGCTACATCGACTATCTTATAGCCTGCTGCTACAGGGAGTGTTGCAGCATCAACTATCTACTATCTTATATGGGTGGGAGTTAAGGTTAGTTTTAGTCTAACTAAAATTAGTCGACTAACTTTTTAGTTAACTAAAATTAGTCGACTAAGTTTTTAGTTAACTAAAATGTAAGTGGACTAATTTTAGTTAACTAAAAAGTTAGTCGACTAATTTTAGTTAACTAAAAAGGTTTAGTTACTAAACTTAGTTTTAGTTAACTAAAATTAGTCAACTAACTTTTTAGTTAACTAAATTTACTAGACTAACTTTGCCCATGATTGCCCATGAAATGCCCATGAGGTTGCTGCAACTGTTTAAAAACACCCAATCGGCGCGGAATGTAAAAAAGACGCCATTTAGACAATTAAATTAAATTTGGTATGTTTGTTTACAGTCTAATTTATCTATTTTTTATGTGCCGCGTTCTATAGGTAGTTTGAAATAATAATAGCACATCATGAGTTCTCTCCCCTGGCTTATTGCAAGGGTGGAGTAAATCTCCAATTTTCAACAAAAATCTCATCGATTTCAATTGATTACTTTCCACCCAATCTATGATTTTCCCCCCAAATACTGACCCCTCCTAACAATTTATAACCACCCCAAAATCTGAAAATACACACATAAAAAAAAAGGAATAATAACCGAAAAAATAAAGCAAAATATAATATGGCAAAAAATACTCTAAAATATGAAATACAGAAACAATGCAGTAGAAACATTTGGTATTCTACTACTTTTTACTAGTTTTTACTTACAACTTTTTCTGTTCATTTAAAAATAATAAATGAGTAATCAATAAGTCCTGTCCCACTATTAACTCTCCCTCAATCTATTGAAATCTTAACGTAACCACCACAACAATTACAGTACACAATCTATGAATATTTATTGTTGTGTCTTCTCCCCCGACTATTATAAACACAACTGCAACGTGGCAGGCAGGACCGTACCGAACGACGAATACGTGCAACTAAAATAGCTAATTTTACCAATGAAGGGTTTTTTTTTTAGATGCCAAACTTCAGTTTTGAATTTCAGCACCCACCTCCACCACCTCGTTGGTACAACCCTGTAGGCTGGCGAGAGTATTACCATAAACCCAGAGTATAATCATTTATAGGTTATTATGTGAACATTTTTATTGCTTTCAGAGTAGAGTTGTTTATCGGTTGGCGAGACTTGCAAAATTTACAAAGAATGCTTGGTATTCGCATTTAAGAATGCAATTTCCGCAATTTAAATCGTTGAATAGTGTTTACAAGATAAAAAGTATTGATTAATACCTGTTGAATAATTAAAATATTTTATTAAGTAGCTGCGGTCGCTTTTTAAACCAGAAAATTGTTTATTAAATTTTAATTACTTGAAAAATGAAATGCGTAATCTATCATTTTTTTAAGTACTTTTTTGTTTTTTGTTAGAAAAAAAAAAGTAATATTATATTAATGAATATATAAATAAAAATAAGTTTTATTTATATATTCATTAATCTCAAAAAATTACTATTTATTATTTGGAATAAATATCTATAAAAAGGATTTCTTTTTAAAAATTTAAACTATTATTTTCAAAACCACACCACTATGAGAATGTTTAACAACAATGTCACGTTAGTTTCCATTAAAATATGGTAGTGGTAATGTTTTTATCAAAGTTGTTTTCACTTTAATGATCACAACCTTTAGCCCCAATCGAAAAACTGTTTTTGGAATATTTTACTTTTCTTTTAAATACTCGGACTACTCCGGCCATTTACAAACTACGTCATTTTTAATCTATTAAGAACCAGTAAACAAATAAATAACAAAGGATACGTTATACAAACTTTGAAAAAAGTTCTACGACGAACAAAGTTCTTTGGAATGCATAAGTTAATACGTTAACAATTTTTTTGGGTCCAAAAAATTCATAAAAACGCAATATCTCTTATACACATGCACAAAACTCTACAATGTTGCTGTAAAAGATTAAATGGTAAATTAAGATAATCCATGTAATTTCTGATGAAAGGCTCTTGTAGCCTAGTAAAGTACTTTATTATGTATATATGGCTACCGCATACCGAAAAGAATCTGGCAACCCTGGCCATGTGGTAGACAAAAGTAAAAAAAAAAATTCAAACATGACATTTAATCACACCATTTTGTACCTTAAAGATGTAGCTTTTATAAAATGTATATATATTTTTATAAAAATTATGGGTTTGCATTTTAAGCTGTTGATTCACAGTGGTTTAATATTGAACAATCGCGGCATTTTATATTGTGCATGCGCAACTTTTATTAAAAAAAGATATCATTATTTCACTTTTATTTAGTAATTCTTTTTTAACCATATCCTAAAAAGTAGCTTATAGCTTTGCTATAAAGATGTATAATTGATATCCCATTATTTAAATTGATTTAAATATGGCCATGGAGAATGTATTTTTTCACAACATTTAAATCTTTAAATTTTAGTATCTCTAAATACGCGGGAATTTGATTTTATGGCTATGTATACTACTAAAACTGGATAATTAAGCACTTATTTAAATCTTTAGGCTTTAAAACCTAATATATTTTAAAACTAGAAGAGTTTATCTTTATATTAAAAAAAAAATTAGACTTGGGTTACTTTTTTAAGTTTAAAAACAGTGTACATAAAATCCTATTATTTGGCTATAAATATAAAAATGAGTCTCATATAACAAAACTAAAAAAATTATGAGAAAATCTTGGAAATCGTAGCGTTCTTTTAACAAACCATGTAATTAGAATAGAATTGCATTTTTTTATACGAATCGACAAGGACGACCCAAAGATGCACCCACATAAGATGTTTATAAATGCTTTTCAATAATGAGAAACATAGAAAAAGGTTCAAATACTAATCTTAAATTAAGAACCTGGATTAGCAATTGCAAGAAATGTGAATGTGTTTGCTTCAAAGTAAATAAAGGAAGGAAACCAAAGAAAACTGTAAAGTACACAAAGATGTACATGTGGCCCTTGTCCACATGTACATCTTTGTGACTGTTATATTTGTAATGGTATTATGTACAAACCAGTTATTTTAAAAAACTGTCTGCATTCATTTTGTGCACCATGTATATTACCACTTATCAATAATAAACTATTATCTAAAACAAAATGCCCTAAATGCTCATTATCAATTTCAATTGATGGATTAACCACCTCTTGCAATGTTATTGAAAAGATAAATAATATTTCAGAAGAATATAAGCAATGTTGTGGTAAATTATTTAAAGAGTCACAACTGTCAGAACACATGAATCACCAAAATATTTACCAGACCCCAATACCAATTTCCTCAACCTTGTCAACATCATCACAAATAAGTAAATAATACTTTTTGTTCGGATCCTAATAGATATGTTATTTCTAATATTTTATGTTTTGGTATTTTGTATTTATATCTTTATTTTGTATTTATATCTTTATTTTGTATTTATATCTTTATTTTGTATTTATATCTTTATTTTGTATTTATATGAGAATCAATTGCAATATTTATATTCATAGATCTCATAACTGAAAATAATTAAAGAAACTGACCATGTAAAGATGCCATTTGGTCCACTAGTAAATTAACTCTACGAGGTATTTAATTTGTTAGGAGTGCAAACACAAGCATACCATGGGAAAAGTAACCATGTTAACAAAATATTAAAGGTAAACTAATCATATAGTTCTTAAATATAAAGTAGTATATTCGTTTATTCCAAATAAAATAAAAAAGTATATTTAAACAGGTATGGTCAGTATGTATTTGTTTATATGTATATGTATATCTAATATATATATATATATATATATATATATATATATATATATATATATATATATATATATATATATATATATATATATATATATATATATATATATATATATATATATATATGAAAAAAGTGTAAATTGAAAGTGTAATTTAACATATATAACTTTTATTTTTATTTAAAAAACTATAATTTTATATAAAAAACATTATTTGATGAAAAGTATCCTCAAAACTATGCAACACAATACCAAAGCTTGTAGTTGAACTTGACACAAAGAAACTATTGAACTTTGTCAGAACTTTAAAGTCCTATTTGATAAGCTTGGGATTTGCCACAAGCTTATTAACTCCTGCAAGCAGTTCAGCAAAGAAAACATTCAAAATCTTGGTATGACATGTATTACTATTATTATTATATACATTATTATTATTATATATTCACAGAAAATCGAATTGAAGATTTTATGAAATACTTCCGTGATAATTGGCCAAATGATTCAATTACACCTAAGCTTCATATGCTGCAATATCATGCATCTTTCATTAGGAAATGGGGAGTAAGACTTGGTACTTATGGAGAACAGGGTGCAGAGAGCATGCTGAATTCAATAGCATGAAGAGTACCTACTGGTACATGAAAGGAACATGTAAACTCAAAAGTATAATGGATGAGCACTTCATAAATAACCACCCAACAGTAAAACAATATCAACAAAAAGCTCTGCCTAAGATGAAAAAAATTGCAGATACTTAAAATAATTTTATGAAACATTAGAAAATGGTTTTCACATACTTCAAATGACAAAAAAAAACAAAAAAAAGTAATCCAGTTATAATATTAGTTTTAAATGATTCACACACTACTATATTTTCAAAAAAAACTAAAGGTAATGACTAAAAAATGTGCAACTCTAAAATATTGACCATAATGTAAGCACAGGTTAAACTTTCCCAGAAAAACAACAAAGTTTCACTTTAGTTACACATCTTTTCTCCTCCTAAAGTTATTTAAATGATAGCTTTGGTAAAACCTACCATACCTAAAATTTTGTTTTGACATAAATTCTTAGAGATAATTTAGCATCATCCACAAATAATTAAAGTTTGAAGTATATACAACTTTAGTAAGAAATCCCTTTTTAACTGTGATCGTTTCTGTTTACAAACATTTGAACAAAACATGACACATGCGCGTGTTAAAAGTCCATTACTAAACCACCTTAATTTAAATCAAGTTTTTTTTTCAAAAAAATTCAAGATTATTTTTTGTGTTACAAAGAAGCATAAAATAGTTAATGATTTTAAACCTCTCCTTTTATTGCATAGTTAAATTATTTCATACATTATCTTTTAAATGAGTTATTGCAACACTATTTCAAACGTAGGATGTCAAATAAATTGATTTCAAATGATGATATATTTAAAGTACTTTTTTTAGATAAAATTTCACTTATATAGTTTAATACTTTTGCGGTCCATGGTGGTTCAATTATTTGAGGCTTTTTTTTGCCCTAATAAACACATACACAGGTTTGGAGATACCATTAATACCCCCCACCCCCTCTAAATTGGTGATTTGCTATACGACAGTTTGTCATATAGCAAATCAAAATATACAACAAGCACATCTTGACATGCCATAAACAAACAAATATAACATAAGTAGATCAAGAAATAAAACTTTTTATATGAATTTAGAAAAAAACTTATAATAAGTGATTTATTATTTAGGCTTTACAAACATTGCTTACTTGCATTTCAATTCACTGAAAATACTCTCTTTGTCAACTTCAGCTCTATTCAAGGCGTTACATCTCAACATACTAGTTTATTTTTTATGGTGAAAATTTTCTAAATAAAAATTGTAAAAATCAAGCAACTAGTTTAGCTAATGAAAAAACCTAATGATCAAAATAATTACAATATTATTTCAAATCTTTAAGTATCAATTCAATTTATTAAGTGAAAACAGTGTGAATCTGAAAAAAAAGAGGAATTGAAAAGTATAATAAAGCATATATAGTAAAAATTTTCTCTAAAAAGTTCAATATGTTTATAAAAACATATTTTTGCTAAAACTTTGAATTTTTTAGAAGATAACAGAAGACTATAATAAAATACAAATTTATTTTTTGCATTTTTTAAGATTACCCTTAAAATTAAAAAGAAATTTACATTAATTTTGACAAGTAAAGAATTTTGTTTCTTCAAACTTGAGTTATGTAAGTTGAGTTATATAAAGGCAAAAAATCATTAGGGTTAATCTTTTGATAAAAGTTTTAAAAGTATAAAATGTATATGTATATATATATATATATATATATATATATATATATATATATATATATATATATATATATATATATATATATATATATATATATATATATATATATATATATATATATATATATATATAAACAACTATTAAAGTTTCTTAAAATTAAAATTCACAAGCCACTGTAAGCCTCAATCAGTTTCAGAAGAGAAATTTCAACAAGCTGTCATCAGAGATGTAATCAATTAAAATTTAATTGTGAACAATTAAAATTTACTTTAGATTTTGAAGATATGGCAAAACACATGACAAATAATCAAAGAAAATACATAAACTAATTAACACAAGGATTCTATTATTCATACATGTAAAGCACATTGTATATATAAGTAAACACAAAAATATGTTGCTAAGAAAACTTCCCACAGATTCGTTTCAAAAAGAAATCAGCATGTTAAGACAAGCATCTGCAAGTAATTGAAATAACAAGTAATTTAAAAAGTTCAAAATTTCTCTTCTTTACTATTTCCTTTACTTTATACTATTGAAAGTTTATTTTTCTACTATTTTATTTTTATTACTTTTAATGAAACAGTTTTAACTTTTGTTTTTGATATTCCTTTTCATTTTGCTTTTTTCTTCATAAGATATGCAGTAGACTACTGCATATCTTATGAAGAAAAGTCTCTTAAGTATCTTATGAAGTCCAAGTCTCTTAAAATCTCTTAAACTTTTGGCTCCAGCCAAAGTAAAAATCCAACAAATCAATATCTGTTTTGATTAAAAAAATGTAAAAGTGTTTTATCAGAAAACTGGGTCAACTACTGAGTAGTTGACCCAGTTTTCTGATAAAACACTTTTACATTTTTTTAATCAAAACAGATATTGATTTGTTGGATTTTTACTTTGGCTGGAGCCAAAAGTTTAAGAGATTTTAAGAGACTTGGACTGAAAATATTTAACATATTTTAAACTTTTATTAACAGATACTTTATAACTTATTGTCAGTTGTATAACATTTATTTACTGATTTTTATAACTTATATAAAATATATAAAGTTTAAAATAGTATTTTAAACAAAAAGAAGTTTAAAAATTTTTAATTTAGAAAAAAAATTTTAATTTAAAAAAAAAGATTAAATAAATTAAAATATATTAAATCTTTTATAAATTAACTTCTTTTTAATTTTAGAACTCTTAAAATTAGTTTTAAATCTTTGAGCAGTCGTATTTACAATTTTAATTTTTGTATTAAGCAGGGATGCGGAGTCTCTACTTTTATCAAGTCTGTAGTGTCCAGAAGCTCTAAACATGTTTGTTGACTTATTATCTGCTATAATAAAAAAATTAATGAGATTTAATGACTTGAAACTTATTGTTTTTAAGACCGGAGTCCGGAGTCCTTGCCGCCATTATACCTAAGGATTCCGGGCTTAAAAAACGATTGTTCTTTTAACCTTAAAGTCAAATTTTTTCCTATTAGTAGTTCATAAACTTATTTATATTTTTAGAGCTCCTGGATACCAAAAACTAGGATAAAGTAATCTCCGTATCCCTGGTATTAAGATCAGCTGGAAAATGTTTCCATAAAACTCCTAAGATTGAAAACAACTTCAATAACGAATCGAAGAATGTTCGTTTAAAAACGAAAACTTCTGACATCGTTAAATACGCGAGCGTTCACGTTTTTATTTGTGTGGAATTAATTTTTGCAATTTTGTTGTTTTTTAGGCTTTTCTAAACAACAACAATTAAAAACACATACGCTTTTGCAAAATGTTTGCAAAAACAACAGATTAGATTCAACTGATGGAAGTAACCTTACATCAGTTGAATCTAACCTGTCCCTTGCTTGCTCTTTGTGAGAATAATTTAAATTCAACTGTTTCTTTTCCAAATCTCAGTAATGATGAGTACTATCCTTTAATTCTCAAATGCTCTAATTGAAAAATGCTTGGTCAAAGCGTATACTTATGCATCAATTCATCTGTTTGTCCAGATATTAACTTTGAATCCCTTGTTCAATCTTGTGCTTCCACTTAGCACCTCTTAACTTTTCACTTTGTTCATAATTGCTCTTCTTTTTCTCATGACTGCACTCTTTTAGATGTAATTTCTGATTAAATCGACAATGCCTTTCTCTTTACCACTCTACCAATATTGTTGTTATTGGTGACCTTAATGCTTATCATACAGAATGGCTTGGCTCTAACACCACTGACCTGCTGGCACTAAAGCCTTTAAATTTTGCATTTCTTAATCTCTTGTTCAGATTTGTGAACAAACAATCCTAATCCTTTATTCTCACTCCTTGATTTGTGTATTTTCTTTCACTTTAGCTTGTGTTCAGTTTCTCCTTTAATCACTTAAGGTGGTTCTGACCATGCATTGCTCTCTATAAATTTTTCGCCTCGTACTTCTTTTTCAGACTCACCCTATAATCACACGATGTACAACTACCCTAACGCTGATTAGGATTTTTTATGTGATTTTTTTTGTGATTTTTTTTGTAACAGTCCATGGAATGCCTTTTCTCTCTCTGATGATAAATGTGCCTCTTATATGACCTCCTGGATCCAAGTCAGGGACGAACTTAAACGCTGGAACAGTATGGGTGCTCAAAATAAAGCTCCCAAAAATATTTTCGATCTTTTTTTTTTTTTTCTGATTTTTTTTATAAAAAATAAGAAAAAAAGTTTCGGCTTCAAATGTATTAGTATATAACTAATTTTCTGTTTATTTTAGCTACTTTATTTTTTCTTCAAGACAATGAAATGAATTTAAAAGTAATTACGTGACATAACTTATTTAACGTTAAAAACTCACTCGGTTACTAATCAAACGTTAGATTTAAAAAAATGAATGTTCTCAATAAACTAAATTTAAAAACCTGTTATGAAACTTTAAGAAAATGTGATCATGGGCGCCTCTAGAAAATTTTCTAAATGGGGGCAAAATATTTTCAGTAATATATATATATATATATATATATATATATATATATATATATATATATATATATATATATATATATATATATATATATATATATATATATATATATATATATATATGTATATATATATATATATATATATATATATATATATATATATATATATATATATATATATATATATATATATATATATATATATATATATATATATATATATATATTTTTTGAAGAACAAAGAAGACAGTATAAATTTATCACGGACGGACGGAACGCAATAGTAATGTAATATTGTCTTTTTTTGATGACAGACGGCTCCAATTCTTGTTTAATAAATAAACTTGACTTTAAATATGTTGTATGTTTTTATGCGCACTGCGTTTACTATATACATTTATTGTGCCATTAAAAATATTGATACGCACGTACTATAGTAGCAATAATTTTTGATGGCATAATGAATGTTTATAGTAAACGTAGTACTCACAAAAAAAACTTACTACATCTATTTAAAATCAAATTTATTTTTTAACAAGAATTGAAGTCGTCTGGTATCAATACCAAACATACCAACAATTTATCTATAAAGTCTATTTTATTGCAGTTTATTTTGTCTTGCCTAATATATAATATGTGTACGCTTAACATGTACAATTCTAACAAACGATCATTTGATATTGTTGACCTTTTTTTTTATTCGACGTAATGTTCTTAACAATCGCTTTACCGTGCATGTTGTTGCTGATAAAGTTAACACTAGTAAGGCATACCTGATACTTTGATAAAATTTTGTATAAGGTGAAAAGTTGATAAAATCTTGGCTAATGTTATGTTCTCGAGCGTTCCAAAATCAAACCAACTCAGGGCATCAGTTTCAAGATTATCTATGCTGTATAGGTTATTAGTCGTAGAAATATCGTCTTTAAAACGTTAAGTTCAGTTTGCATAAATAATAGGTTCACGTTTGTTAGTAATAGGTGCACAAAGAATAGGTTCACGTTTGAGAAGTCGACGCAAAGTGTCATACGGCGATAGTTATAAGTTGTCTGGAATAGGGAGATAAACTGAAGCAAGTGTAAATACATTACAGAATGCTTTTGGTATTGCTATCAGGCAAACAGCTGCAAAACAAAATTTAGCTGATGAACAGAAAGTGTATCAAATGAAAAAAAACATAAAAGCTGTTTTGCGCCATTACACAGATTTTGAAGACAAATCAATATATTCTTTGCCCAATTGGTCTAGATAGCTGGTGCAAGTGGAAAAAAAGTAAAGATTCTTCTAAATTAAACTTGCCTGAATGGATTTATGAAATTATTAAGAAAAACTTTGATGAATTGACTTACGACAGTTTATTGAAAAAATGTCTTCATGGGCAAACTCAAAATTGTAACGAAGGACTAAATAATATCATCTAGTCCCGATGTCCTAAAAATGTTTATATAAAGACAGATGTTCTTGAAATGGGAGTAAACTCAACAGTTCTTTCTTTTAATGAAGGTTCATCTGGTATTTATCGTGTATTTAAACATTTAAATCTAGACTTTGGAAAAAATACGATAACCAGTTCAGTAAAAAAAGACCAAATGCGGTTACAGAATATGGTGAAAAAAGGACAACCAAAAAAAAAAAAGAAGAAGAAAAGAGTTGAGAGGAATTAGGAAAAGTTGGATTGATAAAGATCAAGAACAATTATCAAAAAATAGCTACAGAAAGGAATGCTTTTAAAACTTTTTTAACTTAATTGCCTTAGATCTAAAAATGAAAATTTTTAAATAATTTATAAACTCCAAACACGGTATCTCAACATTAAAAAAAATGCTTAGAACTTCAAATTTTCCCCAATTGTCCTATATATATATATGAAGAAAATAAACTAGAATCTTGATAATTGAATGAATATTTATCGATTGCTAAGTCTTTTTTGAACCTTAGCCCCTAAAAATTAGTCAATTTTCAGTTTTTAGGGACTTAAAAGAAATATTTTTGTTTTTATATATCGATCTTAGTTCATCCTCTACCTCGTATATCAGATAATATTGCAAAGTAGCGAGTTGTTTTAATTAGCAATTCTGGTTTAATCGTGTTTTGAAAAATAAATAAAAATATGCTTTTTTTATGCGTTTTTTATCAATAAAGTCCTCTTTTTTTTTTTTTCAATAAACACTTATATTTTATTATTATTTTCATTAAATTGAATTTATAAAACTGATTTTAGAATTGATTATTTTACTAAAAAAAAACATTTCCTGTGAAGCCACCTTAATAATTAAGTACCCAAATATACTGTTGGTGACGTAAATTGCTAGACCCATTGAGCTTACAATTTCGTCATTACACAAAGTATTACTTAAAAAAAAAAAGCTGACTCGCACAGTTATAGACTTAAATTTTGTAGTTTATACTCCTACCGATACATAATCTTAACAAGGATCTAAACAACAACTACACAAAATTCAGGTGC
>NC_088932.1:4557500-4597500 GCF_038396675.1 Hydra vulgaris | reverse complement strand
TCAATCAAGAGGAATCGCAAAGTGAAGCGGATGGCACTTTATGAAGCTGAAGATAACTCCCACCTTCTCACAGCAAAAACAAAATTTGGATCTCAGTGCAACCTTGTGTTTAACAGCATTGTTACACAAATTAAGTGGCAGTTTGAGGCTATTTCTACTGTATCCTGTGATTTTGACTTCATTCACTCTCTAAAAGTTTAGTGGATGAGCTCAAGAAAAAAGCTGCAAATTTATCTCAAATTTACAAGGCAGATTTAGATTCTCCGATTTCCAGTCAGAAATGGCAAGCTTTAAATATCAAGCTGCCGCAATGATGGACAACTTTGAAAAATCTAGCCCGATCGACATTTTGCAGCTCATTCTCTTTTTTTTTTTTCTTTTTTTTTTAAACATCTTCGCTTCCAACAAGGCTGCAAGCAGCCACTAATTAAAGTTGGAAGTTACTGAAAGAGAAAAGATGAAGATTGTAGAGCAAGATAACGATTGACGGACGACTTAAAAGATTGCAAATTATATGAATCAGGAAAGCAAGATGAAGGAAGCGAATTCCAAAGAGCTGATGTTCGAGGAAAAAAACTAAACGAATAAGCGTTTTTGGAGCACTTAGGAACAGTCACAGAAAAAGGATGACACTTACTTGAATGACAAGTATCACGAGATTGAATTTTAGTAGATGGCACAAGAGACGCTAGCTCTTCAGAGCAGTGCCCATTATAGTATATGTAGAAAAGAGAAAGAGAAGCAACATTACGACGATGTGATAATGGTTGAAGGTTGGCTGCAAGAGCAGGTCCAACTATGTTGACAATGCGTTTTTGTACCTTGTCTAAAAGAGAAAGGGCATCATTAGAAGATCCGCCCCAGATATGGCAACAGTATTCCATACAGGGCCAGATTTGAGATTTATAGAGATAGAGAATAGAATCCGAAGTAAGAAAGTGACAAGCTCGATAAAGAGATGCAACCTTAGCAGATGCTAATATTGCAACTGATTTGACATATGGTTTCCAAGAAAGATTGGAAGTAAGAGTTAATCCAAGAAGATGAAGAGTAGGTGACTCATCGAGTACATCACTGTTCATAAATATAGGAAGATCTAAATTATTGCGATAACGATTGGCTGAAAAAAATTGAGTTTTATCTGAATTAAAGTTCACCAGCCACTGTGAGCCCCATGCTGTAGCAGAAGTGAGATCCTTTTCAAGCTCAAATGCCCCCTCCAAGCAATCAGAGGGTGTTGGTTTCTTATCACGACAAGAATAAATGGTAGTATCATCAGCAAACAATGTCACCTTAGATGTGAGAATATCTGGAAGATCATTAATGTAAATTAAAAAGAGTATAGGGCCAAGGATAGAACCTTGAGGAACCCCTGAACTTACAGAATAAAAAGAAGAGTGTTGTCCATCGAGGACAACTTTTATGCTACGATTGGAAAGGAAGGATTCAATGATCTTAAAGATGTTGCCGGATACACCATAAAAAGAAAACTTATGGAGAAGACCAGCATGCCAAACTTTATCAAAAGCTTTTGAAATATCAAGAGAGATGGCCTTAACCTCTCCACCTTTATCTAATGCACGATAAAACCTGTCAGTTATTACTGTTAGCAAATCAGCTGTAGAACGAGAAGATCGAAATCCATATTAATGGTCAGAAAGTAAGTTATTCGATTCAAGATGAGAAATTAAGTGTTTGTTAATTAAAGATTCAAAAACCTTGCTTATGATAGGAAGAAGACTTATGGGACGATAGTTAGACAAATCGGATCGCTCTCCAGAATTTTTGAAGATAGGAATAACAGATGCCGCTTTCCAGCAGGCTAGAAAGCAAGACTCTGATAAGCACTTGTTGAATAGTTTTGAAAGTATAGATGAAAGCTCTGGAGAACACTTCTGCAAGATAATAACAGATATGTTGTCTGGGCCACAAGCTGTAGAAGAGTCTAAGCAGGAAATCACTTTAGATACAGATGCTGGAGTGATATGAATGTCAAGCAATGGATCAACCTGTTTGTAGGCAGTATCAGGTAGAACGCAACTAGTGGAATCAAGAGATGAAATTGATGAAAAGTTTTTAGCAAACAATTCGGCTTTGTCTTTAGGTGAGGTGACGAAGTCTGAACCATACAAGAGAGGTGGAATTATAGATTTGCCCTTATTATTGATATTATTAAAGATTCTCCAGAAGTCACGAGAGCCTAATTTTTGAGATGAGATACGAGATTTCATGAACTGAGAATAGCGGGTTTTGGCGTTAGACAAAACATTTTTACAATTGTTTCTAGCAGTAATAAACAGACGTCTGTTTTCTGGAGAATTGTTTTGCTGATAAATATGGAAGTAACGGTTTCGATTGGCAATCGCAGCAGCACAGTGTGAAGAAAACCATGGAGGAGAGTGAGGCTTGACCTGGAATTGTCGAGAGGGAACAAAAGATTCCATGCCAGCCTGAATCCATGAAGTTATGTAAGAAGCACATTTATCCACAGAAAGACAAAAGATTTCTACCCAAGGGCCATCACGAAGAAAATCACGGAAAGAATCCCAGTCATCTTTACTGTAATTGTAAGAGGTTCGATAATAGGGGGATTCAGGTGATGAAGAAGAATAAGATATTAGTTTTAGAGAGATCAAACTGTGATCAGAAGAACCTAAGGGTGAATGTGGAGAAACTGAACATTGACTAGGATCAGAAACAAGACATAAGTCGAGTAGAGAAGGTAGATGATTCGGGTTGTCGGCAAAGCGAGTTGGAAAGTTGACTATTTGAGTTAGGGATTGAGAAAGGCAAAAGTTGTGGGTTTTAAAGCCTGCCGAATCACTGACACTAGAGCCAAGCCATTCAGAGTGGTGAGCATTAAAGTCACCAACAACAACTATGTTAGCTGATGGATAAAGAGAGAGGGCTTGGTCAATATGATCAGAAATAACGTCAAAAAGTGTGCAGTCTTGAGATGAAGAAGAGCGATATAGAACAAAGAGAAAGGCAATAGAGTGAAGTGGTGCTAAACGAAAGCACATAAAAGAATAGTCTGTGGATTCAAACCTAGTTTCAAGACAAATGGGTGAATTCTTACGAATGTAAATGCCCAGGCCAAGCATGTGACTATTGGAGTCTTTACGAGTTAGAGGAAGATAACCATCAACACTAAGATCACAAGATGAGACAGCCGAACTCAAATTAGTCTCACAAAGAGCAAGTAGGTCTGGTGAACTTTGCAAGAGATAAGACTCAACAGAAGAAAAGTTACTTCGAAGACCACGAATATTAGTGAATGATAGGTTTAGAGAATTTGGTGATGATGATGGTTTTTTGTGTTTTATAGTTTTTGGTACTTTATTCATTTTTAAATTAGATTGAAGAACTTGACTCAAAGCATAGATAGTACTCAGAACACTATTTAATAGCCCAAGCAATTGGGCTATTCATAATATTTCCTTGGGCTTATTTAATATTTAATATTTCAATTTAATAATTATTTAATATTTCAACAATTATTTCAAATCAAATATTTTCAACAATTATTTAATATTTCAATTGGGCTATTCATAATATTTCCGTTTAATAGCCCAAGCAATCGGGCTATTCATAATAATTCATAAATATTCTTTGACTGATGCTTATTCCAACACGACAATTGCTATTCGCATCTTCCACCACATACCAGTCACAGTTGCTACGTGTGAGAGAAGTTTCAGTAAACATAAGGTCATAAAAAACTATATGAGGTCAACAATGGGCCAAGAACGTTTGTCTAGTTTGGCTATAATTTCAATTAAAAATGAAGTGGCAAACAACTTTGATTTTGATGTTGTCATTAGTGAATTTGCCTCAAGAAAAGCCAGAAAAGTGACATTGAACTAAAGTTTGTGCAACCTTAATGACAAATTTTACTTATAACTTGATGTGATAAATTTTGTGATCAATAAATCATTTTTTTCGTTTAATTTTCTTCTTTTATTTTTTATTTTTGGGGAGGGGGGGGGGGGGCGCAATTTTCTTTTCTTGCCCGAAGCGAAAAATTGGCTTGGTACGGCCCTGTATATATATATATATATATATATATATATATATATATATATACATATATATATATATATATATATATATATATATATATATATATATATATATATATATATATATACATATATATATATATATATATATATATATATATACATACATATATATAATATATATATATATATATATACATACATATATATATATATATATATATATATATATATATATATATATATATATATATATATATTTAAACAATATAAATAATATAGATTAATATATACGACTAATTTATAATAATATTATATAATTTATAATATATTTATAGTATAATATTACTAATGATATATAATAACTATATACGATACGCTTTAATAACTATAAACGATATAGATATAAATATTATAGATTAATATATACGACTAATTTAAAATAATATGTTCTAATTTATAATATATTTCTACTATAATAATATTAATAATATATATATAATAACTATATATGTTACGTTATAATAACTATAAACAATATAGATATGAATATTATAGATTAATATATACAACTAATTTATAATAATATTATATAATTTATTATATATTTATAATATAATATTACTAATGATATATAATAACTATATACGATACGTTATAACAATTATAAACGCTATAGATATAAATATTATAGATTAATATGTACGACTAATTTATAATAACATTATATAATTAATAATATATGTAATATATTTCTAATAAAATATTACTAATAATATATATAACTAGTAATAATTTCAAATAAATTGTAAAATAGGCTTTTTACAAAACTATAACCTTTCCTTTTTCAAGGTCAACAAGCAATGGAAAAGTCCATACTTGATTTTCCTCAGTCTTATAGACCACATTAAACAAAGTTTTTTTTTAGTTAAAAGTTGACTTGTTTACTCGAAGAACTTCGCCTGTACACCAAAAATATTTTTTACTGTCGATTTTCATTATTTTATGTTGAATAAATTTCCCAACAAGATAATTAACATCATTTAGAATGACGGCCAAGATGTTTGTTTTTTGTTGATTTGCTAATTGAGACAGTCTTGCATTCTTAAATTTTTCACTTAACTCTTCCTTCTGTTTTGCAATCAAAATATCTCGTTCTTTTCTTTCAATAAGAATAACTCTTCTATCAATGGGCTCTGGAAAAGTCCTTGTTCTAATAACTGATTGTAAATTACTGAACAACTCATAGTTTGTTAAGTCTATTCGCTTACTAACACGAATTTAATTTTTGTAAAAATTAATAGGTTCACATTTAACTTACATAACATACCTATAAAAATCCAACAGTGCTCTTAATATTTTTTTGCTTTTAAATGTGTCAACTAACAAAACATATTCATCATCTGCTTCTTTTGAGGTCAACCACACCTTCATCCTCAATTTTAATAACTCATTAACCGATTTAGCTTTTTTTAAGAAGGCTTTATCTTCAGCTATTTTTTTAGCTTTATGCTTTTCAGACAACCTTTCACTCATTTCAAACTTTAATTCTAAATGACGTTGTTTGTATTTATCTTTCATTTTATTAAAGTTTGTTGAAGCTTTTTTTAGCAATGAGTCACGCTCATCTAAAGTCTTTTTATCCAACCAGTCTAGCGTTTTGTTTTTATACCACATAGTATAAGCTTGTATAGTTTGTATTTTGGCATTTGGCTTTGTACGAATTAAAAGATCCAAAACTGCAAAGTCACTTTCTGACGCTTTGTTTGTTGTTGGAATATTCTCTGCAGCCTTACTTATATTATCAGAAGGATGCCAATATTTACCTCCAGGAAGTTGATCAGCAGATTGTCTTTCCAGAACAACTAACAAAGAATGACAAATTACTTCTAATGTCTGCTGTGTTAAAATATTTAAATCAGTGTCATTAGTCTCTTCAAATAATTTATCATACAAAATATCTTTATGAATATTAACATCACTTGGACTGAATATAGGTATTTTCGAGATCATAATTGATGATGCATTTTTACACAAATCTTAAAGTTTCATTTTTAGGGTTAACAAAAATGGATTCATATCAAGAATACAAGACTCTTTTGTGATTCAATTATCCGCCAAAGTGGACCTGTAATTATTTTATCAGCTATTCCAAGAGCCCACATTTCTGCTAAATATAATTTGTTGCTAATATCTTCTTTAACTGCAAGTAAAAGATTATTTTGATTTGGCCAATTTTGAAGAAACTCTAAAATATCTTTTGAATAAAAATACAAAGCTGCAGCATTATAATATAATATATTAAATCTGTTACCAACAAAGGGTGCAAGCAAACACTTATTTTGTCCTTTACCAGCAAGAAATGCATTAAAATACCCAGCAACTCCAGCTTCATCACTTCCCCTTACATGAAAAGCTTTACATGCAGTTCTTATTAATCTGGCACCTGATTCAGCAGTATTGAATGAAAAAATATTTTCATAACTACTACTTAAAACTAAATTTTTGAATGAGTTAATTGTTTTATCAGTTTCTGTTGCAAAGTTAGATAATAAATGCAATTTAAAAAAAAAATTAGACATTTCAATGAAATCTGCTTGCTCGCCTTTTTTAAACCTTCCCAGTTCTTTATAACTTTAGGCAGTAACTTTTTCCTCATATCTTTAAGCTTTAAATTAAACAGTGGATTAACTGGCCCCAAGATCAGACATGGTAGTTTTAAAAGAACATACAAGGTTAGAAAATCGTTTTCCTTGCTGCTACTTTCTAAAACGTCTCAGTCATAAATCAAGATTTTGTACCAATTGAGGGAAGCTTCTCTATATATATCTTTGCTAGTTTTTTTAAAACAATTGTGATAACTTCAATAACTTTATTCATGCTGACATTCAAAGAAACTATCTCCATAATAACTTCTCTTATATCATTAGAATACCTTCCGTTTTGAAATGTTATTATTATGTGATCATGGAGAAAAGAACTTAAATTAAAATCTTTTGTTTTCTTTGCTTAATACTCTAGTGTTAGGAGAGTCGGTACTTCTAACTTGTTAGAAGACAAATTTTCATGTTTATTTACTACCATGCTAAACATCTTGTTTACATAATACAATTTTTTGCATGTAATTCTTTTTTTCTCATGAAGGAGTGCAACTTTATTGTCACTTTTTTCAAGCTTAACTAACAAAAGTTTAACTCTTTTATTAAGATTTTTAATGACTTTATTATAAAAATCTTTTAATTCTTTTATTTCCTTATTTTGTTTCTTTTTTAATTGATGAATCTTTGCTTTATTGCTTGCATGTAATAGTTTATATGTCCTTCTAGGGTCGTTAGATGTAAATTTTTTTTTTCATATTACTAATACGAACATTCGCAGATTTGAACTTATTTATACAACCAGATGAAGCAAGTTTCAATTTTTTAAAGCAGTTTTTCGAGGTTTGTTGCTTCAATTTTCTTTTTTTACTCTTCGTTTTATTTTTTTCACTTGATATGCATAATTCACAACTAGTTTCCGAAATAGGCGGTTTAAAGAGCATCAGCTTATATATATATCTCTTCTTTTATATATATTTTTTAACAATTTAAATTTATCTACAACAATTTTAATTTTGTTGTTCAAGCTCAAATTATTTTCAGTTACTGAAAACAAATTGGAAAATCGGCTTCTGAAATTCGAGCACACCATTTTCAAAGATTTATCACTCAAGCATAGATACCAATCATATAATTCTTTATTATTCATTATGATAAGGCTAATTTTATACAAATACTGTATTATACAATTAAATTATTATATTGTTTTTGCAAATTAGTTACCGAAATAAGTTTTGAAACAATATTAAGACGGACTGAAAGGAAGAAGGTATATTATAGGCCGTGGTTATTGTTCCGGTGTCGCGTTAAATAAGTAGATCGTTAAATAAGTAGACAGTCAGTTCTGCGCAAGCGTAACGCCTGCGCAGATACAGCGCAAAGTTTCCGTTAGGTAGGTTAAATCTATCGTTAAATAAGTAGCCTTGTTTCCGTTAGGTATAAACTCAAAAAACAAAAATAATCATGTTTTAAAATTTTTTAAAATTATATAATTAAAATGCGAATCTATAATTACTCTGTTGAAGATGTTTAGCAGTCTCTGATGGAATAATAAATTATTATAATAAAAAAGTGTCAACTTTGTGGTATGTGTATATATAACCCACTATTTAAGTTAAACTTTTATATAATTTATGATTAAGAGTTTATTATTATTGTATATTTTATATTATTTTATGTTTCTGAAGTTAATTTTATACTATGTCTCAGCATCTCAAAACTCACAGTTGTTTTGGGACTTCCATTTTATGCATTGACTTATTTGTCGATTTTGCTCAGAACTATTAGTCAATTTTGTTATGTATTTAAGCTTAAATACATAACAAAATTGACTAATAGAAACTAATAATAATAAAATGACTCTTATAAGAGTTGCAATTTAGTATTACTAGAAATACTTATTGAAAACAATCTAAGACCAAATTAACTGTAAATTTATTATGGATTTAAATCTAATTTTCAGAAAGTGACCCTAGGTACAGATTAAAAAAAGGTTATTCTACCAAGGGTTACTAATTTTTACCCTTTTACTTGATGGAATTTTATTAGTATAAGTCAATATACTTATACTAATACAAAGTAATTAGTATAGAGATGTGATCGTATCAGTTTTGCCTTCTTTAGAAAAGTCTGGGGACTTGAATTTGGGCACTAAAACAATCTGGCTATAGGTACACAAACTTCCCTTAGACCTTATTGGACCTCTTGCCTTAATAAAACTTGAAAAAAATATATTATTACAATTACTGATAATTGAAGTAAATATATTGAAAAATTAACAATTTATGCAACTACTTTATTTTATAGATTTTTGGTACTCTTCAAAAAACTCTAAAATTTTAGATTATTTAATAAAGTCTGCTATTTTCCTTAAACCAATCAATGAGAAAAAGGTTCAGAGTTTAAACTGGTAGCGGTAAAGGTTTGAAAAAAGCTATTTGTTAATGATAGTATCGTTGTAAAAAGGGGCTGTCGAAGTTCAAATTTTTTCTAAAGTTTTCTTTAAAGTTTGTCAATACAGTCTAAAGACAAGGCCTTAGATATTTTAAGAGACTCACCTTGCTGGCTTGATGATACCTTGATTGATATAGCACAAAGTTTGTTTTTATATCAGTTTTCTAAAATGTTTGGGTTTCCAAGTTTAAAATATCTGGATTTTTTGCATTTTTAGTTGTTTTAATTCATGTGGTCTTTCAGAAAGTTACAGTGCAACGATTAATGTTAGAAAATCATATTGGGTGTTTCTAAGTAATGTGTCCTGATGTTGTTTTACATTGGAAGTGTGTTTAGTTTTATGATTCACTCTTTAATAGTTTAAGTAAAGGTGATGTGCCATTGTTAGTGCATAGAGTTGCACATGAAAATGATTGTGATTTTTTCTTAGAAAGAAATGCAATGGTTTTGTGTAGCAGTATCAACCTAAGTTTAGTTATATAAAAAGATAATGACATGCGGTAGCATTACCTGAAATGTATTGAGAATGGTAAATTAGAGATGTTTCCTTTTGTTACTGTGTTATACTGTCATAAACAGTTTGTCTTTAGTACTATCAATGTTGTGAATATATCCTGTTGTTTCTACTGTTTTTGTTTTTATGACATATTTAAATATTTAAATTCAATCAATATACATAAATATGTTTTTTTTTGTTTTTTATTGTTGATTTGTTTATGTACCTTATGTTCTAGTTAATATTTAAAAAATTCATTACTTAATTTATTTTTGTAAGTGTCTTATAGATGTCTAAAGTTATACAATTGGCTAATTTAGGTCAACTATTGTTTGTTCTTTATTTTGTTATTGGCATGATGATTTGTTTTGCTCACTTTGTAGTTGTTTTTTTCTTACTGTCATCAGTTATTCAACTAGGGTTATCGATATAAGATATAGTCAATAGGTACAGTTATTAAAGTCAGTTCTTTATTTACATACATTTTGTTGCAGTTGCAGTTGATTATAGCTACTATTACAACTACACCAAAAGTAGTATTTAAAAATATAGCTATGTAATTTTTAATTATAATGAGATATTTGATCAATTTTTTATAGAATATTGTGAAAGTATAGACTATTCTGGCATGTTGATATATCTTTGATGGGCGGACATAAGAGTATAACTGCATTTTTGACCATTTAACGATTTATATGAGAAAATGTGTCTTGTGTATGCCGGCATCAATGGTTTTAACAGTATAGTTACACCATTCGGTTCAAACAGAATAAAAGTAATAACCCATTTCTCAAAATATGACTTCTGTAGCAAAATAATTGGGTTCATAATAATGTTTTTTTGCTCTCCTGAAAAGTTACACTTTTGCAGTTATACTCTTATGTCCACCCATCAAAGATATGGCTGTTTTAACATTTTTAACATTTATTTGATTTAAAAATTCAAATCCTTCGTTAGAGTTCATTTTGTAAATCAATTTATTGACATACATTAATCAATGCATTTATTAAGTACTCTTCTGGCACAAAAGCATTTTTATAATTATTTTATTTATTCGTTGTGATTTTATGATACTATTTATATTATACTATATTTCTATTCTATGTAGGCTTGTAATTCCATGTGGAAAAATCGAATTTCTTCCGAAAATGCCCAAGTTTCAACCAAGTTAAATTTTTTCAAAAGGACTTAAAAACCATGTTGTTTTATTTTGCTATTTATATTGTGTAAGGATATTATTTTTCTCATTGATGTGTAAGGATATTATTATAATGATTTTATTTTCCAAATAAAGTTTTAGTGTAGCATGAAGTGTGTCGTTTCTTTAATATCGTTTGTATTTAAAACATTCTCATAGTAAGAAATAGTAAACTAAGTCACATTTTATTATTATTGCGCTATGCATACATTAAGATCGCTAAAATCGTCGAATAATACCCGTCTAGGTTGTTATTCAACGGTAGTACAATAGTGGTGTAGTGGTAGAGCGCTCGCCTCATAATCAAAAAGTGTTCTGAGTTCGATCGCCACCACGTCCCTGGCAGTACCGCGCTCAACTTGTTTCTCCGCGTAGCGATCTTGATCGTCATGGTTTGTGTTTCGAAGTTATAGAGTTGAGAGAGGGTTGTAACAACAACTAAAGCAGCCTCCTTGACTGTAGTGTCTTTTTCGGTTTTGAGGAGGTAAATTAACACACAAAAAAAGGCTAGACACGAATTAATAAATTCTCTTCTTTTCTTTTTTCTGGGATAACATCAGAATGCTGTCCTTATTATTTATTTGCGTAGAATCAAGTAACAATTACAAATTTTACAATCATTAAGTTTAAGGGTTAAGGATAAATAATTTAACGTAAAACATTTTGCTAAAATGCACAGTTAAATTATTTAGGAATACAATAAACTTCCTTGTGAGATGACTATTTTATTTGATATCATTAATACGGGTGAATGGCCTATCAAAAAGCTTTTTCTTAAAAATATGTTTCTTGTCATACTATACTATAAAGATAAAAATTGCGATTAGAATATACGTCGTGAGTTAAATATTATTAAAAGTAGTAAATTATCACTATAAAAATGCCCTTAAGTAATAACAATTCGCATGGCAAAGGAAATGCTTTTAGTTCGGTTAACGTATGTTTTTTTTTTTAAATTTGTTCGTCTGGGTTAGCAAAATACCTCGATTGTTCAGTTTGTCTACTTATTTAACGATCTACTTATTTAACGTGACACCGGCACCTGATTCCAAAGTAAAATGGCTATTCTTCCGACATACATGCGCGTACAACTAATTTTTTGTTAGTTGTACGCGCGTATTTAAGCATAAGATATTATTAATTATTTTGACAATTTCATAAGAAGAATAGCCATTTTATTTTGGAATCCGGTGCTGGAACAATAACCACGGCCTATATTGTTAACACGAGGTTCTTAAGAAAGCATCAACCCGAGCTAAGATTCTTCTCAATTATTGTCGTAAAAAAAAAAATTATTAAAACCAATTATTACATGGCGCCCGATGCAAAAGAAGAAACTTGAGTGAAGAATATTGTGAAGAAAAAACAATTATTATTTATTGAACTCAGAAAAAGAATCGATTCGATTTATAAAAGTTTTGTTTATATTTGATTTGGTGTAGGATTCGAATAGTTTCATCAAGTGTTGGTAAGAAAAACATTGTTGCTTTGTTGATTGATTAGTAGTAGTAGATTTGTTGTTGTTGTTGATACATATTTCATTGTGAGTATTGTGAATAAGAGTGAGCGAGAAATTTGTATAGAGAGAATAAGTTATGGCTGCAATATTAGGTAGGAAGGTAGCTGGAAGAAAGGCATTAAGAATAGGTATGTCAAATCCCGTGTTTTACGGAACCGATTTTTGTGCTAAAAAACTGTTCCACGTTTTTAGAACTTGGCGTTTTGGCAATATAGTAGGATGGTGTTTTGTAGCATATTTTTTCAGAATTTTATATTAACTTGGAAGTTTTTTTAAAAGTAGAATAGTTGAACTTTTTTAAAGAGTATTTTTTTATTATATTGACGAAAGTTAAAGTGTTATTTATTGATATCAAAAAGTGTGTTGTACTTCTTGTGCTTAGTAAATGTTGAAGATATTATCTTTTTTTTTTTCTATCCCATTCTTTTTTTTAAGTTTATACATTTTCTATGCACATGCCAAATTTCAAGAATTTATTTTAACTAGCAGATACCCTATTTTTACCCTCACTTTTGGTACCTAAATTTTGTTTTTCCGACTTCTGTTTGGGGGAGGAGGGGGGAGGGTACTGAAGGTTATTAAATATTCGTTTTTATAAGCCAATAATAATTGTTATTAAAAAATTTATGTGATTTTTTTATACAATGATTTTGTGATATAAGTACTAATATTACATTTATAAAGTATCAATGTAAAAATAACATTTTTTATATATTAAATCAATAATACATGTTTTTTGCTCAGTCTAATCACATTATTACATTTTTAAAGAGCTTTATAATATAAAAAGCAATACATTATATTATTATATGATATAAATTATATCATATAATAATATAATATATTGCTTTTTTATGTATTTAGAATATATCATATATTAGTAATATATTAATATTTGTTTAAAAATATATAGACTTATAAAATATATTTATAGTATATTAAATTTAATATACTATTTCTAGTATATTATATTTATAGTATATTAAATATTTAAAATATACTATATTATAGTATATATTAAATATATACTATAATATAGTATATATTTAATACATACTATATTAATAATAATTATGAATGATATGATTCCGATACAGCAATGACAGTCTTGCACAATAGCAGAATAGAAAAACTTAAAAAAAAACACAGAAAGGCTATTACTATTTCTTACTGGACTAGAAAAGAAAATGGTTCTGAAGCTGTTGATTATTATATGAAAAAATTCCAGCTAGTTGCTGACATTGTAGTTGATGTTTTCATTGAGTTGATGTTTTCCTAATGTTGCCATTATTTTTTGACTATTGGACATGCATTTTAATATCTTACTACTTGAATTTACTATTTTTTGAATATATATAAATATATATATATATATATATATATATATATATATATATATATATATATATATATATATATATATATATATATATATATATATATATATATATATATTTATATATATATAGTGTGTGCAGCAAGTAGTGGAACATGCAAAAAAGTCGAGTAGTCGAACTTTAAAAAAAAAGTTACAGCGAGTAGTGGAACTTGTAAAAAAAATTACAGCGAGTAGTGGAACTTGCAAAAAAAATTACAGCGAGTAGTGGAACTTGCAAAAAAAATTACAGCGAGTAGTGGAACTTGCAAAAAAAATTTACAGCGAGTAGTGGAACTTGCAAAAATATAAAGCGAGTAGTGGAACTTGCAATTTTTTTAGATAGACGGGTCTAGCTTACATTCACGTCGTGTCTATTGTTAACAATGATTATAATATAGTTTCATTATGGGAGTTTAATATCTTAATCATTAACTTAAAGCCAAGATGTAAACTTATTAAAATAATATTATAAAACTTTTTTTGTTTTTAAAATTTTTTTTCAGGTCAGGGGGAGAACCATCTATAACTATTACTAAGCATTATCTGATGTATTTTGAATTCTGGTAAAAGATGTTTTTATATTAAAGTTTATTATTTTAATTACATTTAAATATTTTTGTGAATCTCATTAAAAAAATTATTTTTTATTTAGGTTATAAAAGAGGGGGGGGGGGGGGGGAGGGGAGCAATGACACACCCCTTTCCCATATACACCCTTTGAAACAAAGGTTGTGCTACTAGTAATGTTGTAAAGTAGTAAAACATAATTTTTGATTTGAGACTAGATTTCCTTTTAGTTATAAAGATAAATATTTATAAAAAAAGAGAGTCATTTTTGATAATAGGGTGTTTAAAACCATCACCCCTACATCCACCCAAAGACAATGATAAAACTTCTATATTTGACTGTGGTCTGATAGCTAATTCAAAACATCTCGTATATAAAAGTTTACATTTTCATTAAAAAAAACAATACTTTTTTATAAATATTGTTAGTCTTAATTGCCAGTATAGATGGTGATTATGTTACCCCTCTTGCCCCCGGATGTGCCCATAATCTAGAAATTTTTATAAATTTGTAGATAACTCTTGTATCTATCTTTTGATACCAAGATATAAACTTTTGGATAAGAATTGATTAAGTTATAATAGTTTTAATTAATAAAAACTTTATTTTGACCACAGTTTTTTCAACAAATCCTAATATCAAAAAATCGGTACATAAAACGTCATAACTTTTTGTAGGGTGGTTCGATTTTAGTCAAGCTTTAGAAGACCCTGAAACTTCACAGTCTAAGTTTATAGCTTTGAAAAATAGCTTAAATGACTCTTATACCAATTTTATACCAAACAAAATACATTGATGAAGAAATAGTTAATATACTTGATCCAAATGAGGTTGAGGAGGATGTTTTAGCGAGTGTTGAAATAACTGCTCCATTTCACAATATACTTTCTGAATTGAATTTAAAGTTAGAATCTGTAAAATTAGATTTTGAAAATAATTCTGAACGGAGCTCTAAAAATAAAATTAGTTTCAGATTGCCAAAAATTGAACTCCCAGTTTTTAAGGGTAACTTTTTAGAATGGCAAACATTCTGGGATCAGTTTAATGTTGCTATACATAGCAATGATGAACTAAATAATATTGATCGCTTCAATTATTTAAAAAAATATTTAGGAGGTCAAGCATTGACTACTATTTGTGGCTTAATCTTATCGTCTGAAAATTATAGAGAAGCAGTTTCTTTATTGACCGAACGATATGGTAACCCACAAGTTCTAATCTCTTTACACATGGATTTATTATTAAAACTAGTAAAAGTGAAAAATAGTGATAATGTTGATGGATTAAGGAAACTTTATAATGATATAGAGGCAAGTGTTCGAAATTTGAAATCGTTAAAAGTTGAAACTAACACCTATGGAAGTCTTTTGATTCCTATTTTAAAGGATAAATTACCAGACGATTTAGTTCTGTTAATTTCAAGGAAATTTGGTGGGGAGATTTGGACTATAGATTTATTACTAAAATATTTTCGAGAGGAGTTAAATGCAAAAGAGTGTTGTTTAACTAATAATAAAAATATTGAATACAGAAAAGTAAATAGTCAGCCTTTCACAACTGCAGGATTATATTCACAGAATATTAATCATAACTTTAAAAATAATAAAAAAAAGCTTATGCAAATTCATTTGAAAAAGATAATCAAATAAAAGAAAAGTTTAATTATCCTTGTGTATACTGTTCAGAAAATCATAGTCCTTGGGAATGCAAAAATATAACAAATTTTTCAACTAGAAGAGAAATTTTTAAAAAGCAAGGTAGATGTTTCAATTGTCTTAAAACGAATCATATACTCAAGAATTGTCAGGCAAATTATATTTGTAGTAAGTGCAAAGGAAAGCATCACATTTCCTTGTGTGAACAAGAAAACAGTTTTGTTGGGCATGCGACACAACATTTTTCAACTATTTTGTTACAAACAGCTAGAGCAAACATAAGTGCAGTATCTGAAAATAAATCCTTAAAGGCAAGAATCCTATTTGATAGTGGTAGCCAACGGTCTTATATAAGTGAGAATATTCAAAAAAGATTAAACTTAAAAATTATTAGAAAAGAAAAGGTTATAATTAAAACATTCGGAAAGGATAATGAACAAACATAACAATTGTTAAATGTCGTTCAGCTTAAGGTCAAACATAAATATTCAGATCATTGTGTTTATATGGAAGCATTATGTGTGCCCATTATTTGTAGCCCTCTTCAAAGGCAAAATGTGTCATTAGCTGGTAGTCAATTTAAACAAATAGCTAAACTCTCATTAGCTGATCATGATGACGGGTCACTAAATTTTCATGTGGATATTTTAGTAGGTATAGATTTTTATCATAGTTTTATGTCTGGAAGAATCATTAGAAGTACAAGGGGTAGTTTAGTAGCTAGTGATACAGTTTTATCACTAGCTACTAAACTACCCCTTAGGTATTAAGTGGTCCTATCCCACAGAAAAATAATACTCAAAAGGCCACAAAGTCATATTTTATGAGTCATTCTATGCACTGTGATGTAGAGAGTGAAATAGATGAGCTTAGGCAAGACCTAAATAGGTTTTAGTCTGTTGAGACCATTGAATCTCCTTAGAGTTGTGTGATGCATCAGTTTGAAAGGGATATCACACATAATGGAGAACGATATATAACCAAGTTACCTTTCAAAACTGAACATGACCTTCTACCTGATAACTACAATATTTGTAAAAAACGTCTAACTAATTTAAGAAATAGGTTAAACGATAAAAAACTGGTCCCTGAATATAATCAAATTTTCGTAGAATATAAAAATAATAATATAATAGAAAGAGTTGGTGAGTATGATATATTTAAAGAACTAGGGTGTGTACATTATTTGCCTCACAGGCCTGTCATTCGAAGAGATAAAGATACAACTAAAATTAGAGCTGTTTTCGATGCATCATGCTCTACGACGGGACCGTATTTAAATGATTGCTTGTATTCAGGTCCGAATTTATTATCTAAAATATTTGATGTTTTGTTAAAATTTAGGTTCAATGCTATAGGAATAATTGCTGACATAAAACAAGCATTCTTGAACATTGAAATCTCTTATGAACACGTTTTCTGTGATTGTTCCTAAGTGCTCCAAAAACGCTTATTCGTCTAGTTTTTTTCCTCGAACATCAGTTCTTTGGAATTCGCTTCCTTCATCTTGCTTTCCTGATTCATATAATTTGCAATCTTTTAAATCGTCCGTCAATCGTTATCTTGCTCTACAATCTTCATCTTTTCTCTTACAGTAACTTCCAACTTTAATTAGTGGCTGCTTGCAGCCTTGTTGGAAGCGAAGATATTTAAAAAAAAAAAAAAAAAACACAAAGACTACTTGAGATTCTTGTGGTACGAGAGAATATCTGATAAGGAGGATAAATTAATTATCTATAGATTTCTTAGAGTTGTTTTTGGTTTAACTAGCAGTCCTTTTCTTTTAAATGCCACTTTAAAACACCATCTGAATAAGTATTTAAAAAATGATAAAATATTTATTGAAAGGTTAATAGATGATCTCTATGTAGATGACATAGCCTCTGGCTATGAAACAGTTTTAGATGGAAAAATGTTTTATAAAAAATCTAAAAGTATATTTTTAAATGCAGGGTTTGAATTAAGAAAGTGGGTAACAAATGATCAGGAATTACAAAATTATTTTAATAAAAAGGAAACTATTAAAAAAGAAAACCCAGAATGCAATCTAATAGTTGATGAATTGAAATATTTTGAAAGTGAAATTATGAAAAATAAATATAATAACAATAATTTGATAAAGATTTTAGGAATTGAGTGGGACATAGTGAAAGATGAATTTGTTTTTGAATTTAAAGATTTTGTTAAAAAGCTAAAGCAATCAAAACAACTAAAAGAAATATTTTAAAAATGGCTGCGTCTTTCTTTGATCCCTTAGGTTTTTATAACACCGATAACTTCAAGAGTAAAAACTATATTTCAAATGATTTATAAAGATAAGAGTGAATGGGATGAAATAGTAGCAGGAAGAATAGAATTAGCATGGACAGAATTTTTAAAAGACCTCGAGTTGTTAAGTTCAGTTAGAATTCCAAGATTTGTGTTTGAGAGAGTTAATGAAAACAGTAAGAGTGTTCAATTACATGGATTCTGTGACAGCTCTAAGTTTATTTATTGTGCCGTTATTTATCTAGTTATAGAAACTTGTTTTGGAGTGAATAGAAAGTTTTTAGTTTCAAAGTCACGTGTTTCGCCTTTAAAAGAAATAAGTATACCTAGACTAGAGCTATTAGATTCTGTGTTGCTGAGCAGACTTATAGAGGAAGTGTTAAGAGTTTTGAGTAGAAGAGTGAAATTTGATAATGTAATTTTTTGGCGTGACTCAGAGGTAGCATTGTATTGGATTAAGGGAAAAGAGAAAACATGGAAACCATGGGTAGAGAATACAGTGAATGCCATTAGAAAAATTGTTGATAGACAAAATTGGAATCACATTAGTGGAGAATCGAACCCAGCTGATTTTCCTACTCGCATAAGTAATTTTGTTGATTTAGGATGTTGGTTAATAGGACCAGAATTTTTGTTAAATATGAATGAAAAGATTAAAGAATTTACAGTTGATAATGAGTTAAATGTTGATACTATGTCTGAATGTAAACGAGGGGGAAATGGAGTTGTTTGTAATGTTGTTTTGGAATCATCGCCAGGTTTGAGTAGTGTTATTGATGCAGGTAGATTTAGTTCATTTGAAAAATTAATTATAACTACTGCATATGTTTTTCGATTTATTAACAATTTGGTAAAAACAATGAAAAAGCTACCATTAAACAAACAAGTAATTTTGACTACAGACGAGTACAAATATGCACTCAATAAATGGATTAAAGACGAACAAAGAATTTTACGAAACGACAGAAGATTTGACAAGGTAAGAAGTTCACTTAAGTTATTCGATGATGAAGATAAACTTCTACGATTACGAGGAAGATTTGAAAATGCTAACTCAAACTTTACAGCAAAGCACCCTTTAATATTACGAGGCAAAGAAAGTTGGTTCACGATATTACTCATTCGTAACTGTCATGGAAAAGTTTTGCATCATGGAATCGAATTAACGCTGAATAAAGTACGTTCCAAATTCTGGCTAATAAAAGGACGATCAACAATAAAAAGTATTATCAGACAATGTGTAAAATGCAAGAAATTCCAAGGAAGAACATTGTTACCACATAGCAGCCCAGATTTACCTGATTTTCGAGTTAATAATTTATATTCGTTTCAATCAACTGGTTTGGATTACGCAGGACCTTTATTTATTAAAACAATTATTAAGGACGTTGTCTGTAAGGGCTATGGTTTGCTATTGACTTGCGCGTCTAGTCGAGCAATCCATCTCGAACTCACACCTGACATGAAAATTCCAACCTTCATTAGAGCTTTTAAGCGTTTTGCAGCACGAAGAGGTTATCCTGAACTTATTATTTCTGATAATTTTAAAACCTTTAAATCTAAAGAAGTTAAAATATTTATGACAAAGAACGATGTGAAACAGAAGTTTATTCTACCAGCTTCCCCCTGGTGGGGTGGGTTTTACGAGTGTTTAGTTAGATCTGTTAAAATTACATTGAAGAAAACGATTGGAAAGGCTCTTCTATCTTACGAAGAATTAGAAACAATACTATGTGAAATTGAATCTGTGATTAACAGTCGTCCTTTATATTACATAAGCGAGGATGGTACTCAAGAAGCTTTAAGGTGGTAGTATAGTAATTAGCAAAAAAAAAAAAAAAATCAACTTTTTTAAATAAATAAAAATTCTACAATGTGTAATATAACATCAATAAGCAAAAAAAAAAAAAAAAAAAAAAAAAAATTATGACAAATCTTCAGCATAATTATCGCTGAAGGCCCATAAATGGGGTAAACTGCGACAGAGATTTTTCAAGAACCCTTATATATTTTTTATTGAAAATTTGGCTGGTGATATATTACATGTGGCATTGCAACATAGATTAGAAGATTTTGATATGGTCAAAAAAATCAAAAAATATTTGCATTTGTGTAAAATTTTGCAATTTTGGGGGTAATTTATGAAAAAAAATGATTAAAAATTACTGAACGAGAGAAGCAATAAAAATTATCCTAGTGTATGTTGTAGATACTAATGTAGTGAGTATGTGTGCCAAATTTCAAGTAAATCTGATAATTGGTTTTTTAAAAAATCCACGTCGCAAACCCCAAATACATGATTTTGAGAAAAACGCAATTAAAAAAAAAAAGAAGAATAAAATAGTTCAAAATTCACCACTTTTATAAGTTACACCTTCCAGTTCTTCATTTTTGGTCACAAAAACCTTTTTTTATTGCTCTTAACTTTTTTCTTCTTGATTTTGCTTTAGTAATACATTGTTTTTCTGCTTTAATGATTCGTTTATTGTTTTTACGTAAACAGTAATTTTGCGCATTTACACCGAATTCCATTCCAAGCTCATTAAACAACTTATTTAAGAACTGCTGCCCTTCATTAAAATTTAGTACAGCTGAGGCTACTCCTATACTTTGAGCAGTTCTTTCAATAAATATATCTTTTGGGCATCGCTTTCATATCAACTGGTTTAAAGACTCATTGGGATTCTGCGTTTTTCCATGCAAACATTTTTCAAGAAGTTTATCGGAACCAAGGTCTATAAATATTGGTTTGATGGTGTTGCAGACAGCAGCGGGAATACAAATATTTTCTTTATATGAAATTTTGCCAGTCAGTTTGTCAGACTGGAATTTGCACCAAGAATCTTTGGTACGCAAACAAAACTGATGACGCGTTTCGCCATTACAACTTTCAGAACAGTGAAAAAGTACAGCTGCAACACTCTTTTTCATTCCATATAAATTTCCAACGTTTTGCCTTATTGCCTTACCATAATAATTTTGCAATGTATTTATAACATGTTCTGTTAAACGACCTGCTCCTTTTAACTTTTTGCCATCACATAAAGTTTCTTTATTTTGTTTTTTTAAGTTTCTTAATCTAGTACCAACACGTTTTTGAATATGCCCAATGCACTCTGCTTTTTTTATTTCAAAATCTCCATAAGGTTTTGCAGAAACGACATTAACATATGAACTGCTATCTCCATCTCCTAGAAACGTTGTATATCTCAAATTATTTTTTTTTTCAGAACGCAAAAACATTTTTATTGTACCACTTGATTCCATAGAGGAGGCTGAACCGGTATGACTGATTTTGCACTTTTTATAATGTAAGAAGTGAAAATCATTATATTCTTCATGATGTGTGTATTTTTTTAACTCCCATATAGAACACAACTTACAAGTTTTTGTTTCTATTTCGTAATCAACACACTTACCATTTTCTACAGCAACAGCTGTTACTAAACCATTGTTTGAGGTGTATCCACGTTTCTGCCATGATCCATCAAACCCACAAATAATATCTTTAGATGTTTCATTGATTGATAGTAACTCATTTGCTGCATTTGACATGCTTTTGTCAACCAAATTTTGATAGACATCCAACATTATGTGCAATGTGTCATTATAGCAGTTTTTATTCATTGGAGGGTTCATGTTCATAATTCCACAAAATGTTTCTATTGCTGAAAATCCCTTACCCATTTCACGAAATGCAATTACTGTACGAGTGTTTATGTCAAAGCGTTTTCGTCCAACACAATTAATTTTTTTATCCATTTTAGCAGATGAAAAAAAAATCGTTTCCCATTCACAATCACTGCAACAAATTTTTAGTCCAATACTTAGGCCATATTTTTTTGAAGTATCAAACTGCAAATTTACTAACTTGTTACATTCTGGGCATTTAAGGACCATTATTGCTTTTTTAAGTAAACCAAAGTTCATAATAAAGTTAAAGTCTTCATTTATCTGTTGAGGTTCATTTACAACTTCTTTGTTGAACAACTTCTTGTAGGATGAGGAACATGGTATGCTTTCAACTGAAGGTATGGCTACGGTTTCATTATTTTTGCAGACATTTGTATGTCTGTTTCCATAAAACTTTCTTTTATTATTTTGGTATACTCTTTTAGAAGATCGTTTTCTTTTCGTTCGACCCATTACACTTTTATTTATTACACTTTTATTAAAATAAGATATTTTAAAAATTGACTATGTATACTACACTATAGACTATTGGTGAACTTATAAAGAGCATAAAATAGCACTAAAGCGTGCTCATTCGCGTATAAATTGAGTCAACAAACAAGAAGTAACTGCTGATTAACAATTTTCATTATAAAAGTTTAGCATGAAACTGTTTTTATCGCTTATTTTATATAACTTTGATTGCAAAAACCCGTAGCAACCTGGTAAATAAAGCGTTGCTATGGATAAAAATTGATATTGAACAATTTAAAAGCAATTTCAGAGGTATATACTGATTTTTTTATTATAAAGCAAGATAAGATTTCGACTCTACAATAGTTATATTAGCTAAAAAATGTATTTTTAAAAAAATGAATTTTTCAATTTTAATTACAATACTACCACCTTAACACCATACGATTTAATGTTTGGTCGAAATATTCATAATAAATTGAATGAAATTTATAAACTACCTGAAGATGTTTCAAAAAAAAACAATATTTTTAAAAACATCAAAATTTAATTTTTGGAAAAGATTTGCAACTTCGTATCATAATAAACTTAAACAACACCATTTATATGTTAAAGATAAAACTTCATATACCGAACAACTAGTAGCGAATGATGTAGTTCTTATACGAGATGATACCAAGATCCCTAGAAGTCAATGGCGTATGGAAAAAGTTTTAAAACTTATTGGAGGAACTGATGGAAAAGTGCAAATTTTATCCAAAGAAGGAATTCGAACAACCTGTTTTCGACCTATTCAAAAATTAATACCTTTCGAAATTAGCAACAACAAGCCAAACGAAATGATCGAAAATAAAAATAATAAAGTAGTTAAAGATGAATCAGGTGTGATTGCTACCGATGAAACGTGCAGGTCAATTAGTAAGCGGCCGACCAGACAGGCAGCGAGCGCAGGTGAAAATTTGCAGCGTTTAAAAGATTTATATTATTAGTTGACCATGTCAACCTAGGGGTGTATGTAAAAAGTGTTATGATTTATTACGGCTTTTTGTTATTATATTACCGGTTTATCTAGAATTCTTGATTTGTAGAATTCAAAAGGGTTTTGTTACGGATATATTAAATTGTTAACACGAGGTTCATAAGAAAGCATCGACCCGAACTAAGATTCTTCTCAATTATTGTCGTAAAAAAAAAATTATTATTAAAACCAGTTGTTACAAACTTAGTTTATTTAAAATTATTTTAGACCAACTTATTCATCACAAAACCAAAAAAAAAAAAAAAAAAAAAATAGAAACAAAGAAAAATAGTTATATTATTTTAAAGGATGCTAGAACGCAAATAAAATAACTTGAAGCTAAAATAATTACAAAAATTTAATTAAAACCGCTCCTACAGCCAGATAAACTGATATTGAAAATTCTAGCAGATATTTTATGAAAGATTAATCATTTTACTTTTCGTAAAACGTTTTACTATGGCATAATAGATTAAAAAAATCGGTCTAAATTTAATCTGAAAAAGTCTTCTTTATATATAAAAAACTTCGCAAATTTTGTCTACGGAATTTGTCACGTTACTGAAGTGCTTACACTTAGCCAACTTAAAACAAAGTATATTCACGGTTTTTTATAACAGAATAAAAAAAGTAAATAAAAAAAATAAATTAAAAGATGAATTCGAATAATAATAATAATTTTGAAATGCTTTTAAATGTTTTCAAATTTATGATTTTAAATAGGATGAAGAATCCGATCCAGACATAAATTACTTTAACGAAATTAATTTGCCTGAATTTGTACGCTCTTATTTTCAACCAAATGAAGTATGTAGCTTTATAGGAGTGGTAATAAAAGTGATTATTTTAACGTCATTCACGTGAATATTAGAAGTTTAAAATAGAATTTTGAAAACCTTTTAAATTTAATTTACGAAACCAACAATTGTTTTAACGTGATTTGTGTAACCGAAACTTGGTGTTCTAAAATAGATTTTGAATCGAATTCTTTTCTCCTTCTCCCAGGTTTTAAAGGAATTTTAAGAACAAAAAAATAATAGGCGCGGAGGAGTACTTTTTTGTTTGAAAGAAAATATTTTCTATTAAGTTAGAAGCGATACAAGTGTTTCTGATACGGACCAAAAGATCTTAACAATTCAACTAATAAACAAAAATTCTAAAAATATTTTAATCAGCTGTTGCTATAGGCCTCCAACTGAATGAACAGAAAATCTTGGTAAATTTTTGAAATACAATCTAAAAGAAAAAACTAGTCAAGAGAGAAAAAAAAGTTATATTTTGGGTGACTTCCACTTGTATTGTTTTGAGTATAGCAAAAACCAAAACATAAAAACATTTTATAACAGTTTATTTGAAATAGGTACCATACATGTCGATACTTACTACAGGCCTTCTCGTCGCGAATCCCCTATTTTCGACTGGGAATGGACAAAGGTACGGAAAATATAAAAAATGGCTAAAAAAAGTTAGCAAACTAATCCATTATTTTTAGTTAGTTTACTAAATTTTAAAAGTACTATATTAATGCACAAAATGCCTATTGTAGTGTTTATTAAATATAATCAAACTTAAATAGAACATTTTGAAAAAAAGAATAAAATACAATATTTTTCAGAATAATGAGTTGTAATTAGGGGAAAGGCGCCTATGATGGCATACTTAATTTTGAAGTTTCATTATACAGTATCCTGAAGACCAAAAATCAAAAATTTTATATAGGTACATTCCTAGTAACAAGTAGAACAATAATAACCCACAGAATTTTTATCAGTTAAACTTCTTTGAGAGTTATTTCTATTTTTAAAAGAGTACAAGTATGCCATCATAGGCAACCAACTGCTCCTATGATGGCGTACTTTTAATAAATTATTCAAACAGTGCTTTTTTTTTATTTTTTATTAATAACAAAACAGTATATTCTTTTAAAATTTATAAACAAAGTTCACATATAAATTTTTTTCTTTTCTTATCTACGCCTGCACATAAACAATGGCACCAAGAATTGCATTTTTGACAGCAAATCCAAGGTTCTTTAGAGTAAGATTGTGAATAAAGTTCTTTGCAAAACAAACAAGCTGTATCAGATACAAACTCATTTTTATTAGTACTTGTATTACTTGCATCACTGCAGCCTTTTTTTTCAAGTAACATTTTTCTTTTTCTTTTTCTAACAGTTTTTTCCTTTTTAACTATACTCGTTTTTTTTCTTTTTTCTTATTATCATTTTCTATTGCTATATCTTTTAATTCTTGGATGTTTGGAGTAGAATTCAGATGCCCAGTTTTCCCACGTTTTTTGTGCGTTTAAATTCATTTTTAGGAGTTGCTAAAGGCAAAGGAGACAAATTTTGTATACCAAATTTTAGTCCTTGTGTCGACATCCAGCAAACATCCAGTCTTCAAAATATTGGCATTAAAAGGATATATTCCAGTTTTGGCAAAAGCATGCACAGCATTTGCTAAAGTTGCACTTTTTAAGTATGCATTGTTTAAAAGTCCAGGAACCTGGAAATGTGTCACAACTCTACCGGGATGTTGCCTTAGCCATGTCTGAATCTCTTGATCATAATATGTTTGTAATGGACCAAAAAATCCAACATCAAGTGGTTGGACACGGTGAGTACAGTGTGCGGGAAAACAAAATATTACAACACCATTTTCTTTTGCATACTCCAAAACTGCCAAGCTTTTATGAGTAACGTGGCCATCTAATAGAAGCTTTTTGTTAGTTTTCGACGCGCTAGAGTGGTGCACAAAATGTACCAGCCATTTTAAGAAAATCTCACTAGTCATCCACCCTTTTTCCTGACAAAATGCTTAACTGCCTAATGGAGCGCTATCTATCAACTCATTTTTTAATCTTTTTCTAGGAAATATGAATACTGGTGGCACAAATGTTCCTATTGCATTCATACAACATACTACAGTCAATTGCCGACCACGCTCAGCACTACTGAGTGTTCCTATTTGTTTTCTTCCTTTAGTAGCTAATATCTTCTGTGTTTTTTTTTGCACAGTACTTAGCCCTGATTCGTCAACATTGTAAATATTTTCAGGAAAGCAGAAAAGAAAATTATAACAAGAAGCATGCAAATCCATTTGTTTATGCCATCGGGTCCAAAGTCCTTATCAAGGATTTTACGCAGAAAAAAAGGAAAGAAGGCAAATTAGATTTCAGATGGCTTGGACCTTTCTGTATCATGAAAAATTTAGGAAAAAGATCATATCTCTTACAAGAGATAGCCACCTTGAAAGAGAAGAAAGTTAATGGTTCCCAGATCAAACCATATATTAGTGGAAGCAAAACCTTAACACCAGAGGCTGATTCTCTTCAAGAATATCTACTTACTTGTAGTAAGATAAGTAGTACGATTGATAGTAGACATACAACTTCTGTTAATGTTCCATCAAATACTTATTCAGTTTCAACCATAAGCTCTTCTACAAGCAACAACAACAACCAGAATAAAACATCTCATGCATTTTTAACACCTAGTATTAAATCTATTCCAATTACAATGTCAATGCAACCCTCAAAATACTACTATGATGAGCATGATTATTGTAAACCAGCAAAGCAAAAATGTTATGAAACAAATGAATCCAATGATGATCACAACATTGAGATAAATTCAATTGAAGTAGAATCCTTCAAAATTGCATCCAAAGAAAGAGAGAACAAAGTATTTTGGATAAAAAATAGTTTATTTGAGTTGACGTTAGTGAAAAAAAATATTCTTCGGAGTGAGAATAAGTGGCTAACAGATAACATAATTTTTGCCTCACAAAATATTTTAAAGGCACAATCATTAATTTCTGGTTTTCAAGATCCAATCTTAGAATTAAATATGTCATTTGTTACTATGAGAAGTCCTTTCATCCAGATACTTCACGATGGATATGGGCACTGGTTTGCAATTAGCAATATAGGGACACAAAAATTAAATGAAGTTCATGTTTATGACAGCTTGTTGCACTCATTGAGTTATCAAGGAAAAAAACTGGTGGCTGCTCTTTTAACATGTCCTGAAAAAACATTGCCATTAAAATAATGGATGTTCAACACTAGAAAGGAGGGAATGATTGTGGCTTATTTGCTGTTGCTACAGCTTTAACTAAGCAGATACAACCAGAACATTGTTTGTTTAAGCAAAGTATAATGCGGGATCATTTATTAAAAAGACTTCAAGAACAGGTTCTTCCCATGTTCCCAACTGTTAGTGTAAATGTAGGAAGGGGCTGTGTTAGCCGTATTGAGGTCATAGAAATTTTCTGTTCTTGTCGGATGCCTGCTGAAGGCAAAATGATTAAATGTTTGAAATGCAATGAGTTATATCACTTGAACTGTTTGATCAACATTTCGGAAAGCAGCTTTGATGATTTTTTGTGTGATTCTTGCAATTTACTTCTGGATATTAAAAGTATAAATAATAGCATAAATAAAAGTAATTATGAAGACATTTCATTATAGTAAGAAAGATTAAGAGTAGTATTAACTTAAAATGTAGCATTAGCTTAAAAAGTAGTTCTAGCTTAAAGAGTAATGTTAGTTTAAAGCGTTATTGCTCTTCTTCTTTATATTTATTTTGTCTTTTAACTGCCCTTATTTTGTCTATTATTTTATTTATGCTGGAGCTTTATTTGTTTATTTGGATTTATTATTTATTTTTATTTATGATTGGAGTTTGAAGAAGTTTTTTGTTATAAGGTTTCAAAGACTTGTAGTTTTTGATTTATTTTTATTATTAGTTATTTTTAAAAAAATGATTATTTTTTCCATTATTTCATTGATTTTAACTTTGCCATTATTTTATTTTAGTTTGCCTACTGTTGAAATATGGTTTTAATTTAGTAAACTTCCATGAATTTAAGTTTACTTTATTAATCATTCACCAATAGTTAAAGAAAAATTGAATTCAACTCAATAAAGGTAGGATTAGTTTTATTTTCAGGTAACATTGCAAAATATGATTTAACTGTAGTTAGATAATATCTTATTGCTGTTTTGTACCATTATTTATTTACATTTATTTTACATTTATTTACATTTATTTACTCTACTATAATATGTATGTTGTACTATTTCTTAAACCCCACAAAGTATACCTTATCTAATCAAACAAACATATCATTATTGTTTATACAGTTGTGTATCATTAATGGAACGGTTTATTTAATAGAACAGTGACAAACTAAAGCAGTTTTCTGCTTCTTTAGCTTATTATTGTTGTTTAAAAATAAATACTAATTTTTTTTTTAATTATAAAATTATCTTATCATTCTTGTAATTGTTTCAGTTGGTTGTTTTATTTTTATCATTGCTATTTGTATCATTAATATTATTAGCTGGTATTTACTTAAACTTTTCTTAAATAACCTACATTACAATAACCTACATTTTCTACAATAACCTACATTTTCTTAAATAACTTACAGTTTTTTTTTGTCAAATATATATAATTTGGTTGACAAAGTCAACCAGTTTGTTAGATACAATTTTTAAAAAAACTTACTTTAGTTTCTTAAATAAAATGGATTAAGTGAATGATGAAAAAGAAGATCAAGACTTTCTCGATGTTAATATTTACTTAGCTAAAGGGGTCTATCCCATTAGGTGTACTCCTAATGAAAAGAGAATATAAGTTTTCCAGGTTTATAATGGAAGGTAATCAATAAAAAAATATGGCAAAGAAGGGTTTATGGGTTGAGACTATTTTTAGCAAGGAGCAGAGAAAGTAAATTATTTGTTTTTGTCATAGTAAACATCTTACTTATCACCTTAGAAGAACAAGCACTACAAGGTTTCAGAACGTTTTTACTGGCCTGGAAATTTTCCATAACAATTTTTCTATCACAATGGCAGATCTAAGCAGTTAAAGCAAAAATAAAAAATCCATTTTTTATTTAAGAATATTGTTCAAAACTTAAAATATCATCATGAGTTTACTGTGATTCTGCTGCAGTTCCTCAAGTAATTGTAGAAGAGTACAACATGAAAATTTCAAGTTTTCATATTTAATTTTATGTTTTGTACTAGGTCAAAAAAAAAGAATTCTTTTTAAAACACATTTAAAAAGTATATATTAGTAATATATGTGACAAAAGTTAATTAGGTACTAAATAAATTGAAGTAAAGGTTGCAAAAACAATTAGGTACTAAATTAAAAAATTTAGTTTACTAAAAGTCAGGAAATCGCCGTTGCTATGGGCGTTGCTATAGGAGCTGAAAAAACTTCACTTTAAAAAAAATCAATTATTCTTATAATATTGAACATTTACATTCAATTTTATAAGAATAATTGATTTTTTTTACGAATAATTACATAATATAAATGTATATATATTCTCAGAGCCGTAACCACCTGGGGAGTCTTGGTCCCTCCAAAAAATTTTTAAATTATAATTTTAAGGGAAAAACATATACATAAAATAATTTTAACAAATTTTTTATCCCCTTCCTTCTTTTAAAGAGCCCTAGGGCCCCCTAATATCAAATTTGTGGTTACGGCTCTGATTTTGAATCTAGAATAAATTTCAAATAAGATAACATAAAAAACATAATTTTTATTTTTTACTGTTTTTAACTTGAACCTTAAACGAAATATAATTTATATTTCGTTTATATTTCGTATATTTATATTATAAAGAATTAAACATGTCAGTGCTAACATTTTTTTAATTTTTTTAAACTTTTAAACCGGAAAAAAATGACCTTGTGAACTATCAAGCTTCAGGTTTATTTGTATCAGTTACATGACGCGTAATATTACTATGTTAATTATAATAATATTATACTTAGTATATAAAGTGGTAAAGTTTTCTTTTTGCCCCAGAATAATGCGCGAGTTCTCAAACCATCGTTTAAACAAACGCTAAAACACTTCGCTCGAGTGGTCCGAAGTAAATAATCCGCAAAAAAGTAGGACAGTTTACTCCAACGTAGGACAGTTTGCTCCGGAGTAAATTGTCCTAGACGGAGCGATAGGACAAACTAGGACGTTCTACTCCGGAGTACAATGTCCGATCGGACAACTTACTCCGCGGACAGTTTTCTCCGTGACATGCCAACATGCGCAACTAGTTAATATGCTATCATAGGAAAAAGACACCATTTTCATTTAAACTAGGTGTGTCTGCCTTGTTCAAAAGAAACCATTAAAATAAGTGTTCTAATTAATGCACAAAACATGTAGATGAAATGCAAAACATTTTTTTTTTTTACATTTAATATTAAAATTTTATTCTTAAAAATAAGAAATGATTAAAATTACTTCATGATATACCAAAATTGATTTTTATTAATTATAAAAACAATATTTGTGCAAAAAGTACAAATTTTCATATAAATTATTGTAAAGCCAATATACAAATGTAGGTGTAATCAGTTTTTCACCAAAACCAATATTTATGGAAATATGACCAGTATGCCATCATAAGCGCCATGCCATCATAGGCGCCTTTCCCCTATTTAAAATCTAAAGCACAAAAGAATAAACAAACTTTAAAATAATGCTAAAGTAAAAAGAAAAAAACATCAAACTATATACTAGGAATAAAGAAAAAAACATAAAAATATACATCAATAATGTTGTAAAAAAATGTACATAATAATTTTTTAATATTATACAGATAACTTTAAAACCTTCAACGCAAGTTGCTTATAGGACTTTAGTGAAAAAAGCAAACAATAATTTTTAAGAAAAATATTTGATAATATTGTACCATGTTTCTTTCATCATAAAAGTATTACACAATGACTTTCTGCACATTTTGTTTTTCTCAATTTCAAAAACAATGAAACAAAAAAATACCCACTGCACACAGCAATCAAGAGGTATTTTCAATCCACTGCGGTCCACAGTTTTTTTATAGTCTCTATATAACTGAAAAAAAAATGCAGTATAATTAAACAAATCATTTTCACTAACATCATCTTTTCTTGTAGCATGACCTGCAATATAAAATAAAGCCATTTTTGTACTCAAGGACAAAGATGATTCTAGTTCAGGTAATTGATTAATGATGTCATGAGATTCTTCACTTATAAAATAGCCACATTTTGACAAGAATGCTCGATATCAATAGCATAATCTGTAACATAAACTTTTAATTGCAATAACAAAATTAGCTTTCTCAATGTTTAACTTTTCAACAACAGTTTGAACTGTGTTAAAGTATGTTTTGCCTGAACCTTGCCTAAACTTACTAAACTTACTGAATTTTTTTCAATGTAGTCTGTGGAAAACTCTCCAGCATAACATAATCAAAGTTGTTTTTTAGCAAATATTTACACATCTCCATGAATTCATAACATGTATGCCAAATTGAAGTACTTGTATCTCTAGTTAAAAATTTCATTCTATGACTTTGTTTACCACTTATTTTAAACGCCATATCTCCAAAATTAAGTAAGTACTGCAAATTTATGTCTAATTCTTCAGAAATAACTCTTTTAGGAGAATTTAAAAATAAAATATCACCATAAATTTTTTTCACACTTAAAATTTTCCAAAATTTAGTAACTTTTTCTAAAAAACAAATGGTTTTATTCATATTGCAAGGGTGGATAACTTTTGAATAAGTTTTAAGAGCAGCTAAAGTTTCATCGCAAAATACTCTAAAACAATGTGATGCTTTTTGTCTTTAAATGGGTTTTGGATGTATAGCTACAAAATTTAGTCTTGTTAACTTAATTAGCTGATCTTTCTCAAAATAAAAGATACATTAAAGGTCACTCCACTTAGCAGTCAAATATTGGTCTTTTTCAAATTATAAATCCTGCATTTTTTCAGTAACCCAGTTATTCCCTAAATTTTTTAGTAGATGAATATAATCAAAAAGTAGAACAGTTCCACATTTTGTTAACCAAGGTTTTCCTTCAACTCTCTCAAATAATTTTAAAAAAGCTTGATCCACCAAAAGTATACAATTTCTATGATTCTGATTAAATTTGAAAAAATGGTACTAATAAAGTCAGTATCTGAAACTTTCTTTATCATAGATGTAATTTTTGTCAAGTTTTTACACCTGGCAGTTTAAAATCTTTTAGTAACTGATTGTATAAGCTTCGAGACGTTGAAAAGTAACAATACGATCTGATTATAGTTTCTACATTATAAATTTTTTTGCCTACTTCTGATGCACTCATAGATTTAATAAGATCTTGTAGTATCAACTCTTGACCAGCGATCAAGATATGTAATACGGTTTTTTGGTAGTGAAGAAATAAAACAACGAACACCAGCATGAAAACTTTAAAATTTAAAATTGCTTGAGATATGAACAGCAAACATAGGTAAACAGTTAACATAAAAGGAATTTGATTGGATGTGCAAAACATCACTTATAACAAAAGTTAGTACAGGACAAACAAATTTATGATTTATAATACCTTCACATAAAAAAATAAATGTAAACATGCTCAAAACATGCTCAAAAAAGTTATCAACAGAATCTTGCATTAATGACGATAAAGAAGTTTCAATAAGTATTGTTCGAGAAATATTCAAAGAAATGTTTCAAAAACAGCAAAACGAGGTTCTTAAACTTATCAGCGGAAACTTAAAATTATCTAACGACTGAATTGGTGGCTTTAATGCAGAAATATTATCAATAAAAGAATCGTATAAAACTCTATTCAATGAAAACGAATCAAGGAAAGTAGAACTTGAAAATGTCAAAGAAAGATTAAAAAAATATGAATGCGTTCAAAGAGATATTGAAGAGAGTCTTAATTTTTCCCAAGATATTCAAGAAAAGAAAGTTCGTGACCTTGAGGAAAAAATTCACAGCAAAACAGAAATTGGTCAAAGTGAAAAAAATAAAATTCGACAATTAGAAGAAAGGTAAAGAAGAAATAATCTACGACTTGATGGACTTAAAGAGAACGAATCTGAAAGCTGGGAGGAAAACGAATTAAAAGTCATCAAAGTATTTGAAAACAATCTCAACATAAAAGAAGTTACTATTGAACGGGCACACAGAACAGGAAAGATAAGTTTAAAAAATCCGAGAACTATTGTAATGAAGTTATTAAATTATAAAGATAAGATTAAAATATTGAAAAACGCGCACAAACTCAAAGGAACGAATATTTACATAAACGAGGATTATTCTTTCGATAAAATGGTGATACGGAAAAAATTACTTGAAGAAATGAGAGTCAACAGGAACAATGGTATGTACTCGATTGTTATTTATGACAAACTAATAGTAAAAGAATTTCGAAAAAATCAGAACGCTAAAATTTAATCATTTCAATTTATTATGTTTTTTGGTTTTTATACTTTTCTATTTATAATGGACAAAACTATAAATTTTTATCAAAACTCACAATTTAAATCTTTTCAAGTAAACAAAAATATACTACTAGAGAGTCATTCAGATCCAGATATTAATTTTTATAATAGTAGCGATGAAATCTAAAAAATAAGTCCATTATATTACAACTTAAATACTTCAAATCCTGAAATAGATATAGATGCATTCTCAATCCTTCATTTAAATACACCGACTGTACAACCGACTTTATAAATATTTAGCAGACAATAAAATTCTAAGTGAATGTCAATACGGCTTTTAAACTAATCATTCTACGGAACATGCAACCTTAGACCTAATGGACAACATTAGCTAGTCATTTGATAAAGGAAAATCTGTATTGGGAGTTTTTATCGATCTTACAAAAGCTTTCGATACTGTCAACCATAAAATTCTGCTCGAAATAATGAGAAAATACGGTATAAAAAATCAAACTAATAAATGGTTCACTAATTATTTAAATAACAGGCAACAATGTGTTATTATAGACGGTATCACTAATACGGAGTTATTAAAAATCAAATGCGGTGTCCCCCAGGGATCTATTCTTGGACCTTTATTATTCCTTATCTACATTAACGATCTTCCTAAAGCCTCTACAAATCTCGATTGTATAATGTTTGCAGATGATACCAATCTGTTCTATTCATCTACCTCTATCAATGACCTCTTTGATAAAGTCAACTTTGAACTTCAAAATCTTAAAACATGGTTCAGTGCTAACAAATTATCATTAAACGCGCAAAAAACTAAATATATTTTATTTCACTCAAAGAAACAGAAGAACAAACTACCATCAATTCTACCGACACTAAGTATTGACTACAAAAAAATTGAAAGAACCCAAACAATTAAATTTCTTGGTGTGATTATTGACGAAAATGTTTTATGGACAGCTCATATAAATGCCATCAACACTAAAATATCTAAAAGTATTGGTATACTTTTTAAAGCTAGACCATTTTTATCGCAAAAAAACCTAAAACTTCTTTACTTTTCCTTTATACATAGTTATCTCACATATGCCAACATAGCCTGGGGAAGCTTACACAAGACAAAATTAATATCTCTTTATCGACGACAAAAACATGCTTCTAGAATAATACATCATAAAAACAAACTGACCCACGCTAAACCCCTATTAAAAGAAATGAAAGCACTAAACATTTACCAAATTGATATCTACGCTAACATTTTGTTCATGCTTAAATACAAACTAGGATTAGTTCCAAACCGATTCACAGGAAGCTTCTTTCAATCTAATATCAACAAATTTAACACAAGAGCAACTGGTAACTTTATTGTTCCCCTGAAAAAAAAAAAAAAGTTCTCAACTTTCTATTTCTTATCGTGGCCCATATTTATTCAACAAATTAATTCCGAATTATACCTCGATTTCTCTCCCAGGCAATATAACTTCTTTAAAGTCGAAACTCAAAAATCATGTTCTTAATATGGATAATTACCTAGAAATGTTCTAGTTCTGATGGTAAATCAAAATGTACGCTCAAATTAAAATAATCAGCAATCAAATACATATGGAAAATATAAATTTTTGTTTAACAAATAAAGCTAGTATTATTATTATAAACCTCAACACTAACACAAAACATAGTTCAATTAAAAAGAAAAGAAAAAAAAGTTTGCAATAATAACATGTAAAACATTTCTTTAATGAGAATCACATTGTTTATGTGTGCTTTACGCAATACCTCAAGGTTCTCGATGATAAGACTAATCTCAGTCTTCTACGAGTTCCCTACAACAACAAAACCCTTCTTATAAAGTCATAGCATACCTATTTATTGCTTCCTATACTTAACGGTATTTTGTAAAATGTATTTTTTTTTGTTTAGGAAGTACAGTTTCTTTATAATATTGCAGTGTAAAAAATTTGTAATTAATATGTAGTTGTGAAAATTTAAAGAAAAAAAAAAAAAAATATATTAGAAGCATTCAATAAAATTTTGAGAAGTTAAAACTTTTTTTACTCAGCACAAAAACGGAGTTTAAAGTTATTTGCCTTACAGAAACATGGTGTCACAATATTGAAATTGAAAACAATTCAAATTTTCAGTTAAAAAATTATAAAGTAGTTCATCAACTTAGAAACTCTGAAAAACCAGGTGGAGGAGTATGCATCTTTATCCACAACTCAATAATTTATAAACCGCGAAGTGATTATTGTACAGCAAGTAATGATTGTGAGTCATTGTCAATTGAAATATTTAGTAAAACTACCAAAAACGTAATTGTGCATGTTTTATACAGACCGCCTTCAGGTAATATGAAAATATTTGATAAACACATAAAAAGTTTAATTACAAATAAAAATGTTTGTAGTAAATGCGTTTACCTTGTGGGCAATTTGAATTTAAATGTACTAGAATATGACTCAAATAAAAACGTCAGAAATTTTCTTTAAATTTAGTATTTCAAAATGGATTTATTCCAACCATAAATAAACCAACTAGAATTACCAAAAATAGTGCAACCTCAATTGATCAAATTATAACAAACAAATTTACAGACACAAAATTTAAAACTGGAATATTTATATCTGATATATCGGGTCATTTCCCAATTTTTATTCCAACTCAAAAATGTAATCTTTTAAAAAACTCGCAAAAAATAAAAATAACTAAGCGAACCATTAATGACATTTCTATTGAACTTTTTAATCGATCTTTATCTTCTGAAAACTGGGAAAATATTACAAATAAAAAGCACTAACAAAGCCTATGAAAATTTTCTTCAAATATTTCAAAAACATTACAATAATGCATTTCCAGAGATAACAAAAATTATTAAACCTAATATGTATTGGAACCCATGGATAACTACCGGAATATTAAAATCATCAAAAAAGAAACAACGTTTGTACGAAAAATTTCTTAAAAAAAAAATCATTTGATAATGAATCCAATTATAAAAAATATATATCAACTACTTGTCTTCCAAAAACAATAAATTTTAATGGCGTTGATATACTTAATGAATAAAAATTGCAAAAACATTTAATCAAGTTTTTATTAGTGTAGGATCAAATCTAGCCTTAAAGCTAAAACTTGGTAAATTTAGCGAAGAGTCGTATTTAACTGCTAACAATACAATAATGACCAACAATAAACTGACTAAAAATGAATTATTAGTTACTTTTCAAACATTAAAACTAAACAAAGGATTAGGAGTTGATGAAATAAGCAGTAATGTTGTAATAAGATCTATGCATTATTTAATAACACCACTGTTGCATATTTTTAATCTTTCTTTAAAACAAGGAATATTTCCAGAAAGTTTTAAAACTGCAAGAGTTATGCCAGTTTTCAAATCGGGTGATCCTTCTAATGTCTCTAATTATAGACCTATTTCCATTCTTTCTTGCTTCTCTAAAATACTGGAACGAATAATGTATAATAGACTATTCTCTTTTCTAGAAACAAATAATATTTTATACAACAAACAATTTGGGTTCAAAAAAGGTCATTCAACTGATCATGCTATTCTTAAACTTGTTCATGGTATTTTTCGAGCCTTTGATAAAAAAGAGTATACATTAGGTATTTTTATAGACCTTAGCAAAGCCTTCGACACAGTTGACCACCATATCTTAGTAAAAAACTAGTAAATTACGGAGTTAAGAATGCAAATATAGTTTGGTTTAAAAGCTACTTGTCAAATAGAAAGCAGTATGTTTCTTATGATGGTGGTAAAACTGACAATAGGACAATCACTTGTGGAGTTCCTCAAGGATCCATTTTAGGACCGCTTTTGTTTTTAATTTACATTAACAACTTAAGCAGAGCTTCGAATATTTTAGACTCTGTTTTGTTTGCTGACGATACCAATTTATTTTATTCCCATAGTAACATAAAAACTCTATTTAAAATAGTCAACGAAAAACTGTTAAAAGTAACTGAATGGTTTAATACAAATAAATTGTCATTAAACTTAACCAAAACTAAGTACACTTTTTTTCATCGCTTTTATCAGAGACGAAATTCCTCTAAAGCTCCCAATGAAGTTTCTAGGTGTTCTTCTTGACGAAAATATCACATGGATAAACCACTTAAAATTAATCGAAAATAAAATTTCTAAAAATATTGGCTTACTTTAAAAGGTAAAACCTTATCTAAATCAAACTTGCTTAAAATATATCTACTTCTCTTTTATTCATTGTTATCTCAATTATGCTAACATTGCTTGGTGCAGCACGAATATAAAAAAACTAAACAGACTATTTAACAAACAAAAACATGCCATAAGAATAATATCCAACGCAGACCGTCTCTCTCATTCACAACCACTTTTTATTATTCTAAAAATCTTAAATGTTTACCAAATAAATAAATATCATCATATAATTTTTATGTATAAAATCAATAACGATACGATGCGAAATATTTTTAAAACGCTATTTAAAAAAATACAGCACAAATACCTTACTAGACATGCAAACGATAATTATGTTCAAGCTAAAAGTCACTTTGAAGCCACTAAGTTTTCTATCACAGCTAGAGGCCCACAACTATGGAGTAAAGTAATTAGAAATGACATCAAAACGCTTGCAAACATAAATATTTTTACATCAAAACTAAAAGAAATAATTTTAATTAATCAAAACATGAAGGACTTCTTCTAGAGCTATATTTATTTGTTGGCCTTTAAAATATTGTATAGTATATTTTCATTTTATTTGCAAAGGTTTAAAAACTTAGTTCACTAAAAAACTTATTTGTTATTTTTTATTTTCTTTTCATGAAAAACTTAAGGTTTTGCTATAGAAGTTTAAATTCTTTTCATTATATTTCCTAATTAAGAATTCTTAATCGCAATAATTAAAAACATTTATATATAGTTTCCAATATCTTTTTTGTTTGTTTCTTTTTTATTTTTGCTTTGTGTTCAATTATATTTGAAAATAAGTTTTAGAATTTATTATCTTTATTTTTTTTTATTTTTTATTTTTTTTTTTGTTTGTTGGTTTTTTGTTGTTTTTTTTGTTTGTTTTTTTGTTGTTTTTTTTAAATTTTTTTTTAATTTTCTTTCTTTTTTTTATTTTTATATTTGATAACATTTTTAATGACAAGATTTGATAGCTATATTATTTACGGATTATTGGGAGCTTGGCGATAAGACTATTTTGTCTTCTTCTTGCCCCCGCCATGTCTATATTTTACCAATACGAGAGTTGTAATTATTTTAAACGGCAAACTTATAACTAAAAAAAAAACAAAAAAACAAATCGATTTTCAAATTTTTATAAATTCGTTAAAATAAAACTTATACCAAAATAAAAAATTTATGTTTAAATAGTTGTAATTTTAAATAAATTTTTTATTAATGTAATTTAAAAGAAATTTTTGACTAACGCTCCGAAAAGCTTAACGGAGAGATGAGAATACGGCCCCAGAAAGTAGCATCAAAAAAAGCCAAGCTCATTCTCATACTGTAACAGCAGTTTTCTTTGCCATATATACTGATATACAAACTTTGTATATCAAAATATATGGATAAGGATACTGCTGTTTGAACAAAAAACTTTTGTTTAAACAACATTAATTTTTATATGTATATTTTTTATGTAGTTTTTAAGATCTGGATCATTTTCTTCGGAATTGAATCCTTCTTTAAGTCTAAACTTGACCAATGCTTCTTCAAAGTTAATTTTCCATTTATTTACCTTAGATCAAAGACATTCTTGATCTATGATACATTTGCAATGCTTTTGTCTAGCTATCGTCATATGGTTTGCAATCATCTTGGGAAAAAGCGTTTATTTGTCTTCCATGTAAATATGTAAAAAACAAATAAGTTAAAAATTTTTTTAAAATTGAATTCTAAAAGAAATTAAAATTGTATAAAAGTATGATTGTAGATGCCCAGTGGGCAGAGAAACGTCCATGAATCGTCCTGATTACGTCCGTTTTGGACCAGAAGACGTTTCAATTTGATGAAGGGTTGACGCCCAAGGAACGTGTCAATTTAAATGCTTTTCGTCCGTCCCAAAGAGACAAAACTTCACGTAACTAGAACGTAACATGAGATTTTCTATGAACGCATGCCCGACGTCTTATTGACGTTTTTACGACAACTCATAACTGCTACGGAGTCGTTGGGACGTCTTATTTTAGGTTTTATTTTTTAAATTAGGGCTAAAATCCGTAGATTTTGACTATGCCAGACTAGTTTCCTTTAACACTGCTAACAAATAACAAATCAAGTTAGAATTCTCTCTCACTACAGAGAAAAATAATTTAATAAAAAAAAAGACAACAACTAATATTCTAATAATATTTATTTGTGAAAATAAATTCTCCGTAAACATGTAAAAAGCAAAATAAGTTAAAATATTAATTGTC
>NC_088932.1:4367500-4552500 GCF_038396675.1 Hydra vulgaris | reverse complement strand
TATATATATACTGAGATTGGTTGTTTATTTATTATATTATATTAAAGTAATACAAAAACTCTTGAACGTAACAGTGCTCAATATTACTATAATAGAGCAATAAATATTTAAATTTTGTTTAAATGAAAAACAACATGATTAATAGTACTTAAAGTTTCATGCCATACACGGCAATCGTCAGCTATTAACTACATAATAAAAAACACCGCTAGAAAAAGCCGTTTAAAAACAAACTCTTTTACAAATGAATTAAAAATTAATTAAAATTTAAGGTAGAACGTCTTCTAACGTAATAAAAGATGTAACTATTTAGTATCAAAAGAGGTCAGTGGCAATTTGTTGGAATGTCGACACCTAGATAATATTTCGTCTTTTTTATTAGGCAGGTTGTTTTCTTTGCGATATAAAATTATAAATTTCTCAAGAAGCCAGAGGTTATAAACTTTGGATGTTGTTTTAATAGGTTTACAGCGTTTTATAATTTTCCACTTTATTGCGTACTATATGTTTTTTTCTTTCAAACTCCAAATCTCCTTAGAAAGCTCAGTATCATTTCTGTATTTCACAGCATTAAAAGATTTTAAATGATTTGCGGACCTAAGTTTGAAGTGTATCTCGCTGATATCGAAATACATTTTTCTTTTTCTTTAGGATTATGATTTTCATCAATCACAGTAGGCTGGCAAACAATATTACTTAATAAATACTGATTGTTCAATGGGCAAGCAGTCTTTGTAATGCAGTTGCAAGTTCTTGCATTCAAACTTGTATCACTGTGTAAAATCTTGTGGTTAGGGGTCGTCCATAAAGTACGTAAGCTCATAGGGGGGAGGGGGGAGGTCTTCAAAAAGCGTACGAAAGCGTATGGGAAGAGGGGGGGGGGAGAGTTCAATTTAAAAGTACGTACTTCGATTTTCTAATTTATCACAATTAACCAGCTAATCAATAGAAAAGTTATATTCTGACTAAAGATTCTAGTTTGCCAACATAAAAAGATGTATGGTATATGGAGTAGAGGGTATAGTTTTCCTCTATGCACACACATGTATGGGCGCCCTCAGAATTTTTTCATGTTCCACAGACACTTTCACACATCGTGCAAACTCATAACTTAAGTTTGTCTTATACGGTATATGGCCTTGAGACCCAAAATATCGGATGGCGGAGGCCTGTGAGCAAGTCAACACGCTTACCCTCCCCTGCCATATGTGCAGGCACTAATGTAGTAAAATTTTTAACTTTACCATCTTACTGTTGAAATTTATTGAAATATATTTTAATTTTTGTAGAAAAATATTGTAAATTAAAAAAGTTATGACCATGCAAATTTTCCGATGCTCAAAATGAGAGGGGTGTAAATTTTGCATGGTCATGGCTTTTTTGTAATTTACAATATTTTTCTACAAAAATTAAAATCTGTTGATAAATTTAAACTTAGTTTTAGATGGTAAAGTTAAAAATTTTACTACATTAGTGCCCTCACATATGGGCAGGGGAGGGTAAGCGTATTAAGGCTTTTTGTTCACAGGCCTCCGCCATCCCGATATTTTGCAAGGCCTCCTCATTTGGCATAGGTATAAACAAACTTAAGTTATGAGTTTGCACGATGTGTGAAAGTGTTCTATCTGGAACATCAAAAAATCCTGAGAGGGCCCATGCACACATGCCACCCCTTATATACTGGCCCTGAGTAAGACCTGAGGGCCGTGGTTGATGGGACGGAGTCCCCCCCCCAAAAAAAAACGTGTCAATAGCGTCTCAAAATCTTCCAAATTTGACCACTAGGTTTTGCTAAAATAAAAAGCTTCTTAAATTAGCAAAAGGGCACAAAATTTGCTGTTACCCCCTCCCACTGGGTTTTACCCTTTGTTTTTAATATTACTGATCTCACGTAAGACTCGTTTTTTACTTACTAAAGAGGGATGCCTGAAAAAAACGTCCACCTTAAGTATAGTTTGTTTACATTTGATTCATTATGAAAACATAAGAAAAGAATACATGGACATGAATTCCCCCGCATTAACCTCTCGCCCAAATGCGCACTTATTACCTTGGTTTTTTAAATTTATTTAAATTATTATTTACATATATACTTGAAGACGTTTTTAAAATGCGCAAACAACGGCTATGGGGTCGTATAAAGTATCTAAGGTGCCCTCCGTCTTTATTTTTTTAAATAAACTTTTTTATAGAGAAAAAAAAATAAAAGAGGGATAGAGGGGGGGATATTTGAGGGGGGGGGGTATTTGAGGAACGTACGTACTTTTAAGGGGGGGGGGGGGGTGGGAACATAAAAGTACGCATGGCAATAGGGGGGAGGGGGGGGTCAAATTTCAAAATTTTTGGCGTACGTACTTTATGGACGACCGCTTATGTGAACTAATTATAGACTTTACGTTTTGCATACAGTTACAACTAACTTTGATTGAATTTATGTTAATTATTTTGTGAAATTTATGGTTTACTGGAAAGTGCAGGTCAATCGATGCATGTAAACGACTGGCTATTTTTATTTCCACATTTTGACTTAATGGAGGGTTGTACCATATGACTTTTTGCTTTCGATTTTTATTTTTAGTCAAGGAAACTTGAGGTTGGTATTTCAATTTACGAAATGTTTTTTTTCCTTCCATATTTTTTTATGTAGTTAATAGCTGACGATTGCCGTGTATGACACGAAACTTTAAGTACTATTTATAATGTTGTTTTTCATTTAAACAAAATTTAAATATATATATATATATATATATATATATATATATATATATATATATATATATATATATATCTATGTATATATATATATATATATATATAATAAGTATATATATATATATACATATATATACATATATATATAATATATATATATATATATATATATACATATATATATATATATACATATATATATATATATATATATATATATACATATATATATATATATATATATATATATATATATATATATATATATATATATATATATACAGTGTATATGTGTGTGTGTTATTATAAACACACACATACACACGCACACATATATATAAATGTATGTATAAGTTCATATATATTATATATATTCATATATATATTATATTTATGTACATATATTAACATATATATATGTATATATATATATATATATATATATATATATATATATATATATATAAATACACACACATATATATACACCCACATATATAATACGTATATATATATATATATATATATATATATATATATATTATATATATATATATATATATATATATATATATACTATATATTTATATATATATATATATATATATATATATATATATATATTTATATATATATATATATATATATATATATATATATATATATATATATATATATATATATATATATACAGTATCGGACAAAACGAGTGCAACCAAATAATGCTAATTTAGTCTCTTTATATAAAAGTGCTGCATTTTTTCAATTTAGAGAAATAACTATGTAACTGTTTAGAGACAAAGTTCTTTAAGTTTTATTCATCACAAAGTTCATTATTTGTACACGAAAATTAATAAATTAATCAAAAGTTTTAAAAAAAGTTGATTTCCTTCTGGACAAAACAAGTGCAACTCGACAAAATGTTGACCAAGCTGTATTTCGCTATTAATATTTTGTGATTAATCCTTTGTTTTCGATCACAGCCTTGCATCTTCGAGGCATAGATTCGATCAGGTGATCAATGAAACTTTGTGGAATCGCTGCCCAGGCCTTTTGGATTTGTTTAAACAGTTGATCCTTATTACGAACACCTTCACGATTAATTCTGCGGTTGACGATCTCCCACAGGTTCTCGATAGGGTTGAGATCCGGAGATTGAGGCGGCCAATCCATCACCGATAGGTGGTTGTCTTGAAACCACTGCTTGACTACTTTTGCTGTGTGTTTCGAATCGTTGTCTTGCTGAAAAACCCATTTTATTGGCATATTCCATTCAGCATGAGGTAACATAACATCTTTCAGAATATTTTTATACATGAAACGGTCCATTATTCCATCGTTTCGATGTATTGGACCTAGACCGTTAGCAGAAAAGCACCCCCAGACCATTACATTGCCTCCACCATGCTTCACGGTCTTATGGCAGTAACGTAATCGGAGGCGTTTTCCGGCCGGTCGACGTACACGGCGAATGCCATCGCTCCCAATGATGTTGAACTTTGATTCATCACTGAACAGGACAGTTCGCCATTTCTGCACATTCTAGTCATTATGAGATGTAGCAAACAGGAGTCTTTTCTTCTGGGTTTTTAGTGAAATCAGCGGTTTCTTTGCAGGGCGTTGAGAAAACAATCTGGCTTCAACAGCACGTCGTCTGATTGTTCGGTCCGATACAGGCAGCTCTAACTGCTTTTGTATCTCGACTGATGATATCCAGGGATCCTTCTTGACGCATCTTACGATCATAGAATCCTCTCTAGAAGTGGTGGAACGCGGTCTTCCACCTTTGTTATCTGCTGCCAACTTCCCCGTAGAACGATATTTTGAACATAGTCTTGGTACGGTCCATTTTTTCACGCGATATTTATCACAAATACTTTTTTGTGACATTCCACTTACGTAATCGCCAATAATTTTCTTTCTTAGTTCCAATCCAAGACTGTCGGGAGCCATTTTTGTACTTGAAGTCATAAAAATAATAAAAATAAATAATCACGCTTCTCAAGGCTTACCCTGTTACATTTACCTTATGATGATACAATAATGCATTGTGGAACACAACGTCTTGGTTGGATGTGAACTGTATTGATGTAATGAAACACTTGTTGTATTTCACTTCTTGTATTGATGTTCTTCGATAAAACACTTTGATAAAACTCACTTCGATAAACTGTCTTGATAATACTGACTGATTGACTTCCATATACTGACTGAATTACATGTCGATTTACATGTCTGTTATATAGTAAAATGAACCTGTGTGAACCTGTTCTGGAAGATTCTAGATGCTTCTTTTCGATGCTTCTGGAAGCTTCTGGATGCGTCTGAATGTTTCTGGATGCTACTGGATGCTTTCAGATGCTTCTTCTGGAAGCTTCTGCATGCTTCTGGAAACTTCTAGATACTTCCTTTAATTATTAAAAAACTTCCGTGACGTTGACACTGACCAGACTTAAGAAAATGAAACAAACCATAAAAGTTGCACTTGTTTTGTCCGCTACAAAATGGCACTTGTCAACGAAATTCTGCCTGTGTGCTGTCACCTGTCAGCTGATTGCTAATGTCATGGTATGCTATGACTCCAGACTCCTGAACTGTTTGCTGTGGTAGTATAGTTCGCTTCGTTTTTAAGACATATAAAATTAGGAACACTTTTTAGCATTGTTCGATGTTGGTTGCAAATGTTTTGTCCAATACTGTATATATATATATATATATATATATATATATATATATATATATATATATATATATATATATATATATATATATATATATATATATATATATATATATATATATATATATATATATATATATATATATATATATATATATATAAACATATATATAAATATATATAAATATATAACTTTAGCTTGTACTTTAGAAAACAAGTGATTTTATGGAGCTTTAATTTAAACACAAATAAATTGATTATATCATAAGATAGAGAATTATACTCTACATGAATTTAATAAAAAATAATCCAGAAAAACAAATTTCATACTGTTAATAAATATTTATTAACAGTATGAAATTTGTATAACATATTTAAATATGTTATGCTAATAAACGTACAGTTTATTTGCCATACTGTATGGCGCTTTGAACTATTAACTTCACTTGATTAAAAATTATCTATATCTTTTGGTTATAAATTAAGGGTCAAATTATTATATTTTAACCAATTTTGAGAAACCTTTGCGGAGCACTATCTCTGATTTTTCTCATTTTTACATAAATTATTTACATTATGTAGGTTAAACTTGAAATTTTAGACTTTCAAGTGCAACGGTTTAAAAAATGTAGTTTTAAAAACACTGGACAGTGGCCCCCCTCAATTTAAGAATTGATAAAATAGACTACTTTAAAGCCTAATATAAAATAACTTTTTTCTATCTTTCAACAAATGTCTCATTTTTTCTAGAAGTGTTTTCTGGGTAGTTCTGTATTAAAAATGCTGGTTTTTTTTTAACTTGTATCATTTTAGAAAAATACTAGGCAAAAAATAAGCCGTTTGTTGCAGTTTAGAACTGAAATATATCTAAAAACGTATTGTCCATTCGTTAAAAAAGTGCCCTTTTCAGCCATTTTGAGATGGTCGTAAACTTTTCTTAAACTTTGTACTGATCCAAAGATAACAGCAATTAAGATCATAAGATTCAACTACCTGAAAATGCAAATAATTTTTACTTTTGCGTTCACAACAAAAATGGCAGCATTTTAAAAAAACCTATTTTTCAATTATCAAGGGTTGGACACATTATTGAAAACCAGTGTCCCCCCAACCTGCCTAATAGCATATTCAATAGGTGCAACTGATTATAAGTTGTTTCTTAACAAATTAAAAAATTTTGGTTGATCGGCCCCATGCTGATCTGTTTTTTAACTTGGGTAGGGGCACAAATAAAGGAGCAATAACTAATTAAAACCCATTTTTGTTCTTAAATAGTGATACTTTAAACACAATTTACACCATTAAAGAGTGTTATATTAGCTTTATTAGATAGCAGTAAAATCCTCTTGTGTTTTGGAGCTTAGGCTCATGTAATGTGTCAATATTGTCACTTACTGGATACCAATAGATATCTGGTGTTTTTGGGTATTTGAAATATTTGCTAGCTTTATGTAAACAGCTGACAGATATATAGTCTTTAACACCTATTGGCTTTCCAGGGAAAAATTCACCAAAATAATGCGCTTATACCCAATCAGCAATATTGATGTCAACAATTACTGACTTTTGTGTATTAATACAAGTATCTTCCAGGATGTGAAAAATGTCAATTGCGTATTGATGCTACATAAACTACTTTTAAACAACACGATAGAGGTGAGAAACAATTATATGACCGGGTTCCTTTGATAGCAGGATCATTCTCAAATCGTTTAACAAGTACTTCATGACACTTCATGAGTGTTAACAGTTGTTTCGTTTTCAGAAATATAGAGAAATCCAAAAATAAATTTTAACATAAATCTTATAATCTAAGAACATAGTTTTTTAAATGTATTTAGTAAGCTCTTATTTTAAAGTACTATTTTCTCTATAACACAGGTCAATAAAAAACAATTTGTTTTTTGTATAGCATTTCTCATTTTGATTTTAAATATGAAACTTAATTTTCACCATCACGTCAAGTTGTAAAGATATTTGGGTTCAAATCTTTCGCATTTGGGGTAAAATCCCTAATATTGTTTAAAAAAAAATAATTCAAAAGTGTCAACCTGGATCTCAAAAGAAGCGTATTTTCATAGAAATTTTGAAATTTTTATTAGTTTGTAATAAAAATAATTATCTTTTGTATTATTGCTGAAAAATTTTTTAAAATTTACCATTTTTTTTTACATAATTTTTTCAACAATAAATTTTGAGTAAAAAAATATTTATATTTTCTAAAATGTCTATAAAGATACGCTTCTTTTGAGACCCAGGTTGACATACTTTTGAATAACTTTTTTTTCGACAATATGAGGGGCTTTGCCCCAAATACTAAAGATTTGAACCCAAATATCTTTACAACTTGACGTGATGATAAAAAATGAGTTGCATATTTGAAATCAAAATGAGAAATGCTATACAAAAAACAAATTGTTTGCTTGGCAACAGAAAAAAAAATTTTTTTTTGACCTTTGTATTTTTCTACATACATATTTTTTTAGCAAAAAATTTTAAAAGTTGTTTTATTAGAATTGACTTTTTATAACTAAGAACAATATAAGCTATTTTCTTGATTTCAATTAAAAGTCCAGAACGATATCGGATACAAGATATCCCTTATTTGAAAAAAAATCATAACTAAAATCCACGTGCAATCATATTCACAGCAAATGGATAAAGAGTTGCCTGATTTTTAGAAAAATACGATGTCTGAACTTCATTCGGTATGACAAATGAAAAATTTTCAGCAAAATCCATTTGTATAATACATTCATTTGGTTTCAGGTTTTCTTTTAACTGCTTAAACAAGTATGTCTGAGATTTACTGATATAATGATGTTTTGTGAGTTCACATAAGTTGTGTGTTAACTCTTCAAGAAACTCATCAAGGTTTTTAACTATTGTTTCTAAGAAGTATCTACCAGTTTTCAACCATTGCTTATAAGTTATTTTATTTGCGGAATCGCCAACCAGATCATTTAACTTTTTTCAATTCTTTTTTTTGGTGGCCGGTTCTAGACAAGAATTTAGGAAAGCCTTTCTAGGAAAGAAACATGAAAATTCTTGCTATGATAGAAAAAAACATGATTACTTTTTAGGATAGAATAATTGAAGGATAGAAAAGAAGAAAGAAATACATATATCCTTTCTGGCAAAGAAAAATGAAAAACTTGCTAGCAAAGACTTTTTTAAATCGCACAAGTAAAAGTCATTTTCTTTCTAGCAAAGAAAATTGGAAAAACTTACTAGCAAAGAAATTTTAGAAAAGAAATTTTAAAAACGTGCTAGCAAAGAAATTTTAAGAAAGAATTTGCGCGCAATTTGGTAATTACAGTTATGATTTTTAATTGAATAAATGTTAAAGAAGTATAATCTAATTCTAACAAAATCTTGTGAAATAATAAAGATTATCTGAAATTTCTGAATCATTCATCAGTGATTCACTTTTATTATAAATGGTAATTCTGTCCTAGCAAGTTTTTTTGGATTAACGAAATAAAATTCTGTCGTAGCAAGTTTTTTAGATTTATTAAATAAAATTCTTTCCTAGCAAGTTTTTCGCATTTATTAAATAAAATTTTTTCCAAGCAAGTTGTTTACGTTTATTAAAAAATATTCTTTCTTAGAAAGTATTTCAAGTTTCTTTTCAAAATTTCTGCCAAAAAATATTCTTTTGTAAAAATTCTTTTCTAGTAAGGTTTCTTTATTTCTATCATAAAACATTCTATTCTGAAATTATTCTTTCCTAGTTTTCTATCCTCATTTTATTCTTGTCTAGCATGGCACACTTTTTTTTTTATGGGACACTCTTTACACTCGTGCAACATAGATTCTTTATTTTCTAATGAGCGTACGGCTAAGGCCATCAGTTCTTTTAACTTTAATTCATTTTTGAATATTTTTACCATTAGATTTGGATTTTAATGGTGGATACAAACACAGACGGTATGGGTGACAGATTTTCCAGCAAGTATACAGTGTTATGTCCTTAAAAAAGCAAACGATGTTAACCTCACCTTAACTATATCATTAGACTTTGATTCTTCAATCCATTTTGGTAGTTCTGAAATGTTCTTTCTACCTTCAACTGTTTTTATGCTAATATAATCCTTTGCACCTGGCAATAATCTGCTATTACTGTCATCTTCATAAAAGTTGAAAATTTGATTTATAACTTCGAAAGTCAATTTTTTTTGGATTTCTTATCTCAGTTGAACTCTCACCAAGGACTCCTTTAGTATCCCGCAAAGCTCTAGCTAGCTTTACCATATATTGTACTATTTTAAATTCATTTATTGTTTCCCGAATGGTCCAATGGACAGGAACTAAGTAATTTTATTTTCTGTGAAATGCTTCTCATTAAAAAACTTTTTTTTTAGCTGTTTTATTAGATAATCTAAAGAGGAGCTTTTAAGCATAGTAATTTGTGACTTTTCTTGTTCAGATGAATTCAAAGACTTATTTAACAGCTTAACTTTATTTTTAATTTATTGTCGTTTTGTATCATACTCATGAAATTATATGAGGATTATTATTTTTTATTTCAGTTCTTAAGGTTAGCAAGTATCAGGGCTGGCGATACGGGGGGTGGGGGGCCGGGGCTCGTGCTCAACTCGCAACTTTTTTTCTAAAGGACCTTTTTTTTTAAAGAAAATTCTAGGTATAGAGGACTTTTTAAAGAAATATACGATTGTGCCCCCCCTTACTTTGAGACCCATTTATTTATTATATATATATATATATATATATATATATATATATATATATATATATATATATATATATATATATATGTATATATATATATAATATATATATACAAACATACATACATACAAACATACATACATACATACATACATACATACATACATACATACATACATACATACATACATACATACATACATACATACATACATACATACATACATACATACATACATACATACATACATACATACATACATACATACATACATACATACATACATACATACATACATACATACATACATACATACATACATACATACATACATACATACATACATACATACATACATACATACATACATACATACATACATACATACATACATACATACATACATACATACATACATTCATACATACACTAGTATTTGAAAAAAGGTACATTATTCAAAATCATCATATTTTTAGATAAATAATCTGACTACTGATCTATATTTCTAATTAACAGCTCATTCACATTTTCTAAAATATAATAATTCAAATTATGCAATCTTTATCATAATAGTTTCATTTGTCTTGTCTACTTCACATTTCCATTCATGTCTGATTCCACTGCCACTGATTGTAATTATGAAGTTATTAGCATTTTAAAACCTATAAAAAACAAAATTTTGATGTAAATTGAAATTTAAGATTAACTTAAAATATGTTTAAAGTATCACTATTTAACAATAATACTGGGTTTTAATTAGTTATTACCCCTTTATTTGTGCCCCTAACTAGATTAAAAACCAAATCTGCATGGGGGCAATGAACCATAACTTTCATTTTTAAAGAAACAACATATAATCAGTTGCACCCATTGAATATGCTATTAGGCAGGTTGAGGGAACACTGGTTTCCAATAATGCGTCCAACCCTTAATAATCAAAAAGCAAGATTATTTTAAAATGTTACCATTTTTGTTGTGAATGCAACAAGTAAAAAATGTTAGCATTTTCTGGTTGTTGGATCTTATAATCTTAATTGCTGTTTAGCTTAGGTCAATACAAAGTTAGAAAAAATTACGAGCATCTCAAAATGGCTATAAATGGGACTTTTTTTGTCAGAAAAATACTACAGTTAACTTCATTTTAACCTTTTTGAGATTCTTTCAATTTTTTTTCGAAGTTGAGAAGACTATAGTTTTTTCTAATATGATACAAGTTAACAAAAACCAGTATTTTTAAAACAGAACTACCTAGAAAACACTTCTAAAAAAAATGAGACACTTTCAAGTAGTTTGTTTTTCAATTCTGAAATCGAGGGGGGCTACTGTGAAGTGATTTTAAAGCAATATTTTTTAAAGTCTGAAATTTCAAATTTATTCTATCTACATAATGCAGATAATGATATGTGAAAATCAGGAAAATCAGAGATGGTGCCCCACAGGCAATTGGTTGAAATACAATGATTTGACTCTTAACGGACGGTGTATTTTAAACGTTTGTTACGACATATAACGGACGTCTTATGGACGTTTAAAACTGTGTAAAAACTGACGTCAGTAAGATGTCCGCAGGACGTAAAATTCATAGCAGATATAATTGTACCGTCCTCAGGACGTCATGCGGATAACGAATGTCCATTGGTTGATAAGTATCATTGTAGATAAAAATGACGATTTCTATTATGTATACTGCTAAGGTCATATAAAAATTTTTAGTTTAGTTGCTATTTAGATTCAAGCTGTTAAAATTATTTTTGAAGTTTCGGTTTTAGTTGATGTAAGACTTTTTTGTGAGACTGCGTTAAGGTGATGCTAAAGTAGCTTTAATTACAACATTTTTTGATAGACATTTAACGGGATTATCTAACGGGGATGTAGTTTTCATAATGCAGTTTGTATCATTAGCAGTGAGTTTATGGCGCAAAATTTACTAAGTAGTATGAATTAATAATTGGTCGAATATTTGGCATGCAGCTATAACTAACTATTATTGTATTTCAATTGAAAAATTTGTGGAGCTTATGATGTAATGGAAAATGTAAGTCAATTAAGTTCAATAAAAAGTGTCCGATTTTGATAACAACATTATTGCTGAAAGGAGGATTTGAATGATATTGGAGATTGGTGTAAAATCCATACTTTTCTTAAGCGTCTTTATAAATAGGACTAGTCTTTTAGAAAAAGTTTCGCTTAAAGAATTGGAAAATAATTTATGTTCAATTAAGGTTGATAATTATTTTAAAATGCTTGGTGGATGGTTGGAACAAGTATGACGTTCCATCAGGTTTATGGTAAGGTTTAAAACCGCAGTTGTTAAAATTTAATGTAACATCAAGGTAATTAACAATTTTCATATTAGATTGAATGGATATGCAAAAGTTCTTTTGTCTAAATATTTGAGTGAAATACTTCTTAATTTTTTCCATTTTTGGGCCACTTACGTTTAGAAATGACTCTTTTACTTATTTTGATGTAAAAACGCGAATTACTTTTAAGCGTAAATTACTTTACATAACTCATTAAAATATAAGTCATTTTCTCATTCCGTTAACTCCGTTACTGAAATTTTGTCCTACAGCTATAAAAACGCAATTCTTGTACAAGTAACATAAAAAATAGCACCGTGGGTAGTAATACCTATCGTTAATATGAACTAGCATTTTATCGGATATTTCCAACTAAAATTTAAAATTTTGTGTGCACAATTGTTAATCAAAAATGTCCACTCCGTAGATGTCCTGCATCTAGGACTATATTGTTATACTCAATAATTTTTTTTCTTTTATATTAAGGCTAATCGGGGACTTAATTTGGTGCTTTAGACATGCTAATATATGGTATTTTAATACATGTATTAATTTACACCTTATCCTGTTGTAGCTCTTGTCAAAAACTTGCTGTCCCCGCATTTTTTGTCCACTCCGTTATTACATTCTAAAATAGTCACAGGTTTGTAGTTTTTACTTATTTACTAATTAAAATAATGAAAAAAAGTCCAGTTCTATGGAACTTGTAAACATTTAAAGTTATATCGTGCTGCAACCATTATTTATATAAAAATGAGAGCCTAATTACCTTATTTTAAAAATGATATTCTTATTCGAAGTCTACTCCGTTACACTTTTTTATCCCGAAAAATTACAAATTTTTATATGGCGTGTTTTAGTACTCTTTAAATCTTTTGGACAATATAGCAATAAAAGATTTTAAAGATGTTTTCCAATGAATAATAATGAGATATTATTGATTATGTATAATTATGTCTACTCCGTCACTGTCAACTCCGTGATTTTCTCTTAATAACAGAGTTGACAGCAACATAACGGAGCTGACATCTTTAAAGCTTTGACAAGCTTTAAACTAAGCTATTTTCTGCATTAAATAAATACGTCAACTAAAGAGTAACTTATGAGTATTTTAGTATTAGAATTTCATTTATTTTTTGGTTTTTATTTACATTTGACTCTAATACGTTTGGCTTTTAAAATAAGTGTAAATTTTGAAATATACTTTAATAATAATAAATAAATAATAAATAAACTTTTGGCGTATTAACAATTACAGTTATACTATTTTTCCAAAAGAAATACAACTAAGCATATAACATGAAAACTTCAAAGAAATCTCGTGCTGAAATTCAGAAAGCGTTTCGGGACAGACGATTAGAAAAAAATGCAGACATATTTCGTGAAAAAGAACGCAAACGTTGGCATATGCGGCGTGAGCAGAAGAAGGTTAAAGTGATATCAGAATTATCAGAGAGAAAAAAACAAATTGTTCGTCGTTGTTGGCGCGTCCAGAAAGAAAAATTTAGAGCTGCAAAAAGAAAGATTAAAATATCGTTATCAGAATCACCGGAACGTGAGTTGAGAAGAAATAACGAACGCAAACAAAGAGGTAGAGCAAAGGTTGCTTACCGAAAAACAAAGGCTTATAGAAAAATACAAACATTAACGGACGAGTTGGAAACGGCTAATGGTTCAGCCCAATAATATAAAAAACGTTGGTTAAGGCTTAAAAGTTTCCTGCCTGGTTTACAAGCAAATTCACCTACAACTATTGATAGATCATCTACTTCTTCTGTAAAAAACGGTTTTCTTACAAATAAAACAAGCAGGATGTCAAATTTATTAGCAGGTAATAAAACCCCAAACTCTTCTTTTTCATCAAAAAGTACAACTCCAAACAGCGAATGCCATCGTGGTAATGCATCGCTTGATGCTGAAACACAGGATTTGACCAGAGAGTTTCTTACACGTGATGACAATTCTAGAATAACAACTGGAAAAAAACAGACAGTAACAAAAAATAAAGATAAAAAACAAAAGCGACTACTACTCGATTCATTAATGTAAAGCGGTTAACTATTTAAAAAGATTGGAAAACCCTTCCCCTGTAATGAAATACATGAATGTGTTAAATATATCAAAACTTAATTCGCTTCAAATATTAATATTTATGTATAAATATAAGAAAAACTTGTTGCCAAAAGTATTTTCTGATATTTTTACATTTTGTGTTTTCACAAAAAAACAATCTTCGATCAAATAGCAACCATAACTATCAATTGAGCAGAGTAAAATCGCAAGTGTCAAAATTCTCAATTATTAACCAAGGTCCGTCATTATGGAATCAATTAAAAAATAACAATATAAAAGATTTGAAAAGCACTTTCTCTTTTAAACGACAAATGAAATTACATCTCCTTAACTTCTGATATATATGCGAGTATGTTTATATATGTGTGTGTAAGTATGTTTGTATATGTGTTTGTGTATGTGTATGTGTATATATGAGGATGTATATATGAGTTTTTATTCTTCACCTAGTATTTTTCAGAAAAAATATTTTATTGTAAATTTACTAAGGGCATGTGGGCTTTAATTTTTATTAAATGTTATTGTAAATTATGTTTTTGAGTTTTATTCTTCACGTAGTATTTTTCAGAAAAAATGTTTTATTGTAAATTTACTAAAGCCATGTGGGCTTTAAATGTTATTGTAAAGGGGCACTATGAAAAGATTGTGGTGACACCAGTCATCCGTATCTTCTTTGAGCCCCTGTCTGTTTTATATATATTCTTTGTGTAACGTAAAAGTTTCATTGTAATTTTATTATTTTATTTTTATATAAACAGCGAAAAAAAAAAAAAAAAAAAAAATTAATAAACCTTTATGAAAAATTTAGCGCGGAATATACGAGAAACAACATTTCATATACAACGTTTACTCGTTATCGCCCATTTTTTGTCCGCAAACCGTCGGCTAAAGATAGAGATACATGTCTGTGCCAAAAACACGAGAACATACAATTACTTTGTGATAAACTTATTACCCTGGGTGTTTTGAAAAAAAAAAATATTGAAGAAGTCGTGAAACAAGTTTGTTGTAGTACTGATAGAAGAGAATGCATGTTCAGAGAATGTAACATTTGTTTTAAGTCTCGTGTTCAATCTCAAGCAAAAGGATTGCTAAAAGATGAAATTATTATAGTTTGGTTCCAGTGGGAAAAAGAAAAACAGGAATACGAAAAGATGGGAGAAAAGAAAACAACAAATGTTATCAGGAAAAGTGTGAAGCGATTTTTTTTTTGTTATTCACCTTCTCAAGGCCGAGAAGGCCACTACAGATGAGGAGGCAACTTAATAGTGGTTATAACCCTCTCTCAACTCTATAACTCCTGAACACGAACCTTGATAAATAAGGCCGCTGCACGGAGAAACAAGTTGAGCGCGGTGCTACTAGGGACGTGGTGGGGATCGAACTCGGAGCCTCTTTAAGTGCGGTAGTGGTAAAGTGGTGTAGTGGTGTAGTGGTAAGGATTTAAGATCTTTAAGTGGTATAGTGGTGTAGAAGTAAAGCGCGAGCGCTTTACCACTACACCACTACCGCACTTAAAGATCTTAAATTAAAATTCGGTGAATCGATTCGAAACAAGCTATGCAAGCATGTTTTCATTATAAGACACCAGTTCAGAATGTACAAACAATTAAAAAAAACAGTAAATGTGAACGAAGCTATTATACATATAGATTTTTCTCAGAACTATGTGCTCAAGAATTTTGCTGCAATTTAATCCTCACATTTTGGAGCAAGTAACAAACAAGCTACACTGCATACAGGAGTAATTTATAAAATGGATGGACATCAGTCATTTACAACTACATCCAACACTTTGAGGCACGATCCTCCTTCTATATGGGCACATCTGGAGCCCGTGCTAATTGAACTCTTCTTCTTATTCTCTACATTGATAGACGAATTAAAATTTAATTTAGCCAGTTGGAATGTTTTTGAAAGTGGGCATGGCAAGGGAGCACCAGATGCGATAGGAGGATCTGTGAAACGTCAGGCAGATCAATTGCTTAATATGGGTTGTAACCTTCCAGATGCAGAAAGTTTGTATAATTTTCTTAACAATGGACATTCATTAATAAAGTTTTACTATATTGACGGATCTAAAATTACTTCTTTTGACTCAAAATGTTCCAAATCATTAAAGACTATTACAGGTACTATGAAATTGCATCAGCTGCAAACAGACAGAAAATTTAATGTTTTGTATCGAGATTTAAGTTGCTTCTGTAAGAGGGCTACAGTTTGCACATGCTACAATTTAAAGCGATATATGTTTTCCAAAAACACTAGCACGGTAAAAAAATATTTGTGTATTTTATTATTTTGCTAATTTATTTGTTTCTATAATAATTAAATTTATTTTAAGTACTTCAGTGAATGTCTTTTTAATATTGCAGAATTTTAACAGTGATGAAAGTATTTCTTCGGCTAATGCAATGGATGTCAATGATTACCAATTTCAACATTTAAGCAACAATATCATTGATCTGGTTAATTTCGATGAAAATTTGAATATCTTGTTGATTGAAGCAAATGATGTTGTGAGCGACCACGACTTTCTTCACATTAATGATTATGGTAATGATCCAGTAACGGAGCGGACAGATTTGTACAATTTAAATCCGAAACAGATTTTTGTCGAGTTAGTTTCTTTTTTTAAAGACGCTTTACCTTTTTTAAAAAGACAATGTACTGAATTTATTTGTATACTAAGATTTTCCCTTTAATTTAAAATGTAACTTACACTGTTTTGCTTTTAAATAATAAATAATTAGCAAATGTCAGTAACGGAGCAGACATTGTCACATAAATTAAATTTTTTATGTCATTAAATTTGGCTAATATACTTAACATGTAGGCTGTAGTTATAGTACCCAGTATATTTCATTACAAAAATAGAACTTGTTACAAAAATAATAATAATTCACAGATGTAGTTACATTTATGTTACGGTAACGAAGTGGAAAAAATTATTGGGCCTCATTAATGATAGCCAAAAACATTTAAAAAGAAGATTCGTGCAAAACCAAATCTATTTTGTACATCCCTAATGATGAAATTTAATATACTTGTTAAAATTTTATAGATAGTCCAAACTTTATTTTCATGCAACATTGGTTGCGACAAAACCGTCTTATGAGAAATCGACTCATATAATTTACATACATGTAAAAGTAATTCTTTTTTTTTTACTTAAATTATGTAACATAAAAATTAATCACTTAAGTTTATTTTTTTAGTTTTTTGAATGAGTAACTGTTACTTGAAAAAGTAATCTATTTTTACAAACAAAAGTAATTTGTATTAAGAGACTGTTCATTTTTACTTGCAAATGTAACTTACTTATAAAGGTAACTTGTGTCACTTTGAAAATTTGAATTACAACGAAATTTGAAAATTTAAATTATAACCAAATTTACTTTGAAAAGTAATTTTGGTCATATTGTGTAAGAAATTTACATCGAAATGTTATTTATCTTTAAATGTAAAGTTATAAAGTAAACTTACGTAAATATAATATTTAAAAAATATAACACTTACTTTACAAAGTAAAATAAAACTACACAATAAAACCAAATTACTTTTACGTGTAAATGAAACTAATTAGCAAGGGCAGCTCACATAAAAGTAGTTTGAAATTAATTGTTATTTTCAATTACAAATAAAAGTAAACGTTGTAAAATGCATGTTATATTATTTACTTTCTTAAAGAACAATAATCTTGATTTTGCATACATTTTGAGATAGGTAGCGTATTTAAATCCATTGCCTGTTTGTGGGCACTTCTAGGTAATACTTCAGGTATTACTCTGATGCATGGGGGCAGTGTTTGTGGTAGGGCATTTTGAAAGGATTTCTTTTCACGTATATCACGAAGGGTGATTCTATTATAATTAAGGGAAAATATAGTCAACATGCGGGTGTACAAGTAGCGTAGAGATGGGCGCCCTGCCGCGTGAGAGCCCGGTGCTATTAGAGGCAAGGGTTTCTAAGTAATCATTGGTTTTAAATTTCATTTTTTTTGTTGAGCAGAAATAGATTAGTGGCCATAATGAAACTTTGGCGGGGGAAGGAGGAGCATAACTTCTTGCTATCCTACTGGATGTTACCCATGCATGCAAACTCTGAAAAAGTTAATGTTCGTTAGAGCGCGCTTTTTCTACAGATTTTTTTTCTTTTTATTGCCTTTTCAATCAAATATTTTATTATGATAATATGACGCAATTATGGCCGCCGAGAGGGAAGGGTAGACGGGGAAGATTCCTGGGGCCCCGTGTGTGTACAAAGAATTTTTTTTCATGAAGTCTCAAAAATCTTAAAGACAAAAAATGAAAATTTTTATTTTTATTTTTTGTCTTTAAGATTTTTAACAAATATGCTTCTTTTTATTCTTGCTATTTTTCTTTTGTAATATTGAAATTCGAATTTTTTCAATCGACGTTGTTAACTTTTCATTCGTTAATTTTCTTTTAAAAAGTTAACAGTTGTAAAAATTGCATGACTTGATCTCTTATTAATGCTGCATTTTAAAATTTTCGTTTTAGACACTGCTGATGTTTTTTGAAAGCGTATATTTTTAATTTTAGTTTACATTATGTAAATAATATATAAACATATACGTGTTAAATTAAAACTTTTGATAAATATTACAATTGTGTTAAATACAAAATATTATTATTCAAATATTACTATTATTAAAAAAATGTTATAATTCGTAAACTTTAATTTGCATTATTTATTTATAAATTCTGTATAAAAAGCTACGTTTCAATTTCTGAAATACAGAATATGATTTCTCACCATAAATCTGGATACGAAAAAAGAAAAATGAAGAAAAACAGTAATGTAGAAAGTTCTAGAGGTATGAGAACACTAGAAAATTTGGGGTGTAAAATTTCTTCAAAAACACAGAACGATGAATATTGCGATAATGGAGATATTGATTCGGACCCATTAAGCGCAAGGAATGAAACGGAATTTGTTGGAATTTCCGCGCAATCTGATATTTCGACACTTTCTTTGAATACCGACTGTGCCAACATCGGTATTGGAGTGGTAAAAGTAAATGTAACACCAAAAGAGGTAGAAGATGACATTCTAAGAGGTCCAGAACCACACCCAACAACATTTCCTGTAGATAAACACGGTTGTCAATTCCCTACCTATTTATTAAGCTTTTGTTTAAAAAATAAAGAAATAGTTCCTCGTGATTGGTTAGTTTGGAGCAAATCTAAAAATTGCTTTGTTTTGTTTTCCTTGTCGTTTATTTTATAAATTTCATGAGCAAAGATCAATTTTTGCTACAGAAAATGGTTTGCAGGTTAATAGATGGTACAAAAAATTATATGACAGAATACCTGACTATAAAAAATCTAGTAATCATAAATCTTGTTATATCCAGTGGCGAAATTTAAAAAAAAATATTAATAAACATACCACAATTGATTGCTACATAGTAAAACAAATACAAAATGAGACACAGAAATGGAAAGATTTATTAAAACAATTATTATATGTAATTTTGTTTCTTGCTGAGCGTGGATTGGCCTTTAGAGGTGTTACTCATTTGATTGGAGATTCGAACAATGGAAATTTTCTAGGATTATTAGAACTTTTAAGTCATTACGATCCGCCTTTAGAAGAACATTTAAAAAACGTGAAGCAACGCAAATCGAAAAGCAGAGATTCCAAGTACATTACTTATCGCCAGATATTCAATATGAATTCCTATCATGCTGTGCAGATTACTTGAGAACTTGTATTTTAAAGGAAAGAGAAACTAAGAAGTATTATTCCCTTATTTTAGACGCAACACCCGATTCTGCGCATATAGAACAAACTACATTCATTTCACGGTACGTTACTATTAAGTCCAACAAATTCGAAATTATGGAAAGATTTCTTACATTTGTTGACTGCAATAAAGACTGGAGAAGATATTGCAAATTTAATTCTTGAAGCGCTACAAAGGTATAATATTCTTGTATAAGGTATAATAGTGACTGTCGCGCACAAGGATATGATAACGGATCTAACATGAGTGGATCATATAAAAGTGCACAAGCTCGCATTTTGCAAATAAATCCATTGGCAATTTTTTCTCCTTGTTAAAAAATTAAAAAATAATAATGGATGTTCTTTGCACGCAATGTCAAATACACGGTGGTCTGCAAGAATTGAAAGTGTCAAGCCATTTGCTGAAAAAATCAATGAAATTAAAATAGCAATAAACGCTGTTTTGGAATTAAACTTAACATCAGAAACTCGATCAGATCTTATCAGAATAAAAAAATATATATAATCTTTTGAATGCTTAGTACTGGCAAAAATATGGCACAAAGTTCTTGCAGCTATAAACTAAAGAAGTACTGTTTTACAAGCTCGCAATGCAACAATTGATGTAGAAATAACTAATTTGTCAAGTCTTCTTGTTGAATTAAATACGATAAGAAATAGTTGGGATACTATTTAAAATGAATGTAGATTTTTGGGCACATCTTTACATTAACATTTTTGGGGAAAAAATATACTAAAAGAAAAAAAATGACACACGAGTTAATAGGACACCGGCAGAAGAATTTAGAATTAATGTTTTCAATGTTTTCATGGATAGCATTATTGAAAATATGAAAAGAAGATTTAATGCAACAAAAGAAATAGATTCTTTATTCAATGTATGAAAATGATATTGACGATCATCTTAGAGATGAAATACTACATTTAAAATCAATTTATGATGCCAATATACAAAATATTTCTCTTCAGCCCGTTGAATTGTTAAATGAAATTAAAAAAAACAAACTGGATGTGCTGTTTCCAAACATTATAATTGCAATAAGGCTATTTTGCACAATTCCAGTGACAGTTGCCCAAGCAGAAAGATCTTTTAGCATGTTGAAAAAAATAAAAAACGTATTAAGATCAACAATGACACAAAATCATTTAAATGACTTAGGACTTTTATCTATTGAAACCAAAATTTCTATGAAAATTAATTTTGAAGAAGTTATTAATTTGTTTGCGAGTCGAAAGGGTCGCAAAGCTCTATTAAAAAAACGTTTAACATTGTTTTTTATACACTTTTTCCTAACTTTAACTTATAAAAGTTTTAAATAGTTTTGACTTTTAAAAGATTTAATTATTTTTCATTTTTAATTTTCAATGACCAGAGCACGCTTTCTGGTCCTGAGTATATGATTTATCATATTGAGGGCCCGTTAAGAAAACTTCCCCAGGGCCCGAAATTTCTCTCGGCGGCTATTGACGCAATATAACATTTTTGATATCAGCAAGGAAATTGACTGCTAAAACTGTTTTCAAAAAAATTATGTCATGTAAACTATCGGATATAAGTTATCTGATAAACGACGTATTTATCTGATGACGTATTTATCTGATGACGTATTTATCTGATGACGAATTTATCAACTATAATCTTTTAATGCGTTTTATTAATTTTATATGTGACGAAATATGGTAGAGAAAGCCGATCAATCTTCTACTAAAGGTTGTGAGAACCATTTTCTTTTTTTTCAGCAGCGTTTGTGTTTAACCCGCTAAGGAAAATTAAAAGAAAAAATTGTATTCAATTAAAATAGCGATAGGATAAACTTATAACTTTTTTTCAAACTTTTATATGAATTCACAAGTTTTTTGTTGATTATCAGTTGTCCCAGAATCTTGCGATTGATTTTTCACTGTAACTTTTAGCATTTGTGTAAATTTGATAAACGTGCATGTTGAAATTGTTTTCAGAGCCAACCAGGGAACTAACCTTTTTTGAATCTTTTTTTTTTAATTTTAATTTATTTTTCAGACTTGTTAGAACTCTGACAGCATTTGTGTAGTCCTGATGAACCTTCATGTTGTATATGTTTCCTGGGTAAGAGGGCCGGATCCTAACAATTTTTCTCAACTATTTTTTTTCTCTTTAAATTTGGTTTATAACTTTTTAGTAAGAAAGACTATTTACAAAATAGCTTTGAAATGGCATTTTTTTTGATTTACTTATTTAAGCATGTCGGAAGGAAATAAGTTAGTTGCCCTGATGAAGTTACCGAAAAAGGAGTCGGGTATAATTGTAGCTATGCTGCTGCTTTTTGTTTCTTTTATTCAGCGTGGTCGTTCCCAGCCGGCACAAAGACGTCTATAAGACGTCTTACGGTAACTTAAGTAAGCGTCTGAAGTACGTTTTAAGACGTCTATTTGTTAACACCTTTGAGACGTCTTGTATAGACGTTTGTAAGACGTATTGCGACAGACGTCTGTAAACAGTCTAGTATTAGATGTCTCATAGACGTCTAATTAAAAATTCGCTTGAGCGTCTAAAGAACGTCTTTAGACGTCTATTTGTTAACACCTTTAAGACGTCTTGCCGAGACATCTATTAGACGTTCTCTCAGCATTTATAGCAATACATACCGAATCGACTAATAAAACAGACTTAAATTATATTTAAAATCATATTTTACATTTTTTTACGTTTAAGATAATTAATAAATAAAATGTAAAAGGAACTACATATCTACAATAAAAAATACAATATCAATATTATTTTTTTACGACTGTCATCTTTTTTGCTCGTGTAGGGGCATTTCTAAGGAGGCTCTGAACAACTTGATAAAATTCTTTTTCTTTCATCTTTAGGTACTTGAGCGTCACTACTTTGTATATTGTTTTGTAGGTCTTGGTTCGCCAAAGGTTAACTCGTTTTGGCTTGTTCATTTCATCCATTTCATGACAAAATCGGTAAAAAATCGTTTGATTATATTCTTGATCATATCTTTGTAATCAAGCCCTCCTGTAGGCTTTTATTGTACAATCTAAGAAGTAAAAGTCACATTAAACTAGAAGTAGCTAAGTGTCCAAACACACACACACGTGTGTGTACCGACATTAAATAATATCGATATATCAATCTTACTTTTTCATCTAGGAATGAATCCAATTTCATATTTTCTTCAAACAGGAAAAACTCTTCTTTTGATTTTATAAACTCTATGTCTAATAAAGATAATGGAGATTGTTAAGAAATTAAAGTTGTTGGTAAAGATAAATAATTGGATATATCGCTCATCCATTTAACAACTTTTTTTTGAAATGCCAGAACTTGTTGTTGAAAACCTAAAATAAATAAATAATTTAATATACTTTTTCTGTTTATTAAAAGCTATAATATATAGTTCAAAAAATTTTGACACAATTTATACAATATTCTCAAATTATTATTATTATTCTTAAACAGTTTTAAAATCATTGCAGAAAATTATGAACATAAGTTCAGTTTTCAGAATTGTTATTGTGCAATACCAGAGTGTAGTAATTGTTGGCTTCACCACTTTTTTACCTTTGCATAATACTGCTGCGTTATTTAATCATTTATACATGGTGGCCACCTACATTAAAAATTAAACTCTTTGATTTTTTCCAGAATCACAACTGAATTTATATTTGCTGACAAACAAAATAAAAATAATCGATAAAAACAAATTGTGAAAAAAAATTTAATAAGTTGAAAGTTTTCTTTGGTTTGTTCTGAAAATAATTTAAACTCCATAAATTTTCACTGACCTAAAACAAATTACCTAACTTTTCCCTGATTTTACCATTTTGTCAACCCTGTGATACCACTACTATATAACCAATAACGCCACATGGGAATTTTACAAAACTTTTATTTAAAGTAATGAAATAATTACCATTTATGATAGAACTTTTTTGCTTCAAAACCTTTTTGATAACTGGTGGTTCCAATTAAATGGTGTTGAATTGTCACAATCATTGCAATCACATATTAAATGTGTTTTTCGCTTTCAGTGTGAAGTATTATTATTTCCGAAGGGCTTTGAATTTGTATCATCATGAAACACCAGTAAATCAATTCCAAGTTCTTAACACTTAATCTCATTGCCATTCTTTTCTTTCTCTTTTATTCCTTTATCCTGAGATGTATACTCACGCTCAGTTTTATCAGCTACAAAATATTTTTAAACTATTAAACTAATACAAATATATACATACATATGTTATGTTTGAATTAATAAGTAAATATTAAAATAGTAAATTTAAGTAATTGACCATGTGTCAACTTTATTTTTAAAATTGAAAAAGGTAGCCAATTATCACTTGAAAGAATATTTTTACTCATTGCTTTTTTCCATGAAAATCCTTTTGGTGGCCAACGCAATACATCTGTTTCAAACAAATTTTTTGTTATAAAGTGAATTAAAAAAATTCCATCAGTTCAAATAAATAAAGTAATTCCATCAGTTCAAATAATTGAAGTACTATTAGTATTTTAATACATCACACTCATTTACAATTTTGACACTAATCTATATAAAGGAAGACATTAAACATTATTATGTTGCAATAAAATACAATTAAAAGGTATATATATATATATATATATATATATATATATATATATATATATATATATATATATATATACATATATTTATATATATATATATATATATATATATATATATATATATATTCTAAAAATAGAATACTCAATGTTCTTAAAGAACAGAGCAATAATAAATTAAATTAAAGATAATTTATATATATATATATATATATATATATATATATATATATATATATATATTATATATATATATATATATATATATATATATATATATATACATACATATATATATATATATATATATATATATATATATATATATATATATATATATATATATATATATATATATATATTGTACATATGTATATATATACATATATATGTATGTGTATATATATATATATATATATATATTATATATATATATACATATATATATATATATAATATATGTGTATATATATATGTATGCATATATGTATATATATATATATATATATATATATTTATCTATATATATATATATATATATATATATATATATATATATATATATATATATATATATATATATATATATATATATATATATATAGATATATATATATATAGATATATATAGATATATATATATATATAGATATATATATATATATATATATATACATATATATATATATATATATACATATATATATATATATATATCGTTTTATCTTCGAAAGATACATTAAGGATGTTCTGAAAGCAATAACTGTCTTTATAAGCATCATTTCTTTAACCGTAACTGCTTTGATCACAATTTTACTTCGGAAACTTTTCTATTTAAAAAACATGGCTTCCGTTTCTTTCACGCTTATTTAAATTTGAATGAAAGAGGAATGGAAAAAATAATAATAAACTTCAAGCCGCCTTAATTTTAGACGTCTTGAAGACGCAGTAAATATAACATTTTTACACGCAAGAAAAAATACATCTTCAAGACGTCTACAAGAGAGCGTGTCTAAGACATCTTTTATTGAGACGTTTTGAAGATGTCTCAAAACTGTCTAAGACGTCTATAGACAAATGAGTAGTGAAATAGACGTCTAATAGACGACTTGTGCCGGCTGGGTTGTTAAAACCACTCTAACAGAAATAATTTTTTTTTTTTTTGTTATTTATTAATAACTATTCATAAAACTGTTGTCTGGAATGAACTAATTTCAGTTAGCCCTTTCCAGACAACTATTAATCCATTAAGCCATTTTTAGAAATAACTTTTGTTTTGGTTTTATTGGTTTTTAACAACAAATACGCTAAATATAAGAAGCCAAAATACAAAACTTAGAATAAAATGGCGAAATGCAGAGTCATTTCCGAAGCATGAACATTAAACCAAACAGTCTTTTAAAACAAATTAAAAAATTAAATTTTCACACTTTTAAACAACTGATCTAAATAGCATCAAGAATAATTTTTCTAAAAAAAATAAAAAAATAAAAAACTAAAGTATAAAAAACGTAAAGTACGTAAAAAAAACGTAAAAAAAAGTAAAGTAAAAAAAATTAACTTAAAAAAAAGGATAACCGCAACAACCACTTAGGGGTCGTCCATAAAGTACGTAAGCTCATAGGGGGGAGGGGGAGGTCTTCAAAAAGCGTACGAAAGCGTATGGGGGGGGGGGGGAGGGTTCAACTTAAAAGTACGTACTTCGATTTTCTAATTTATCACAATTAACCAGCTAATCAATAGAAAAGTTATATTCTGACTAAAGGTTCTAGTTTGCCAACATAAAAAGATGTGTGGTATATGGAGTAGAGGGTATAGTTTTCCTCTATGCACACACATGTATGGACGCCCTAAGAACTTTTTGATGTTCCAGATAGGACACTTTCACACATCGTGCAAACTCATAACTTAAGTTTGTTTATACCTATGCCAAATGAGGAGGCCTTGCAAAATATCGGGATGGCGGAGGCCTGTGAACAAAAAGCCTTAAAACGCTTACCCTCCCGACCCCCAAAATGAGAGGGGTCTAAATTTTGCATGGTCATAGCTTTTTTGTAATTTACATTATTTTTCTACAAAAATTAAAATCTGTCGATAAATTTAAATTTAGTTTAGATGTTAAAGTTAAAAATTTTGCTACATAGTTCCCTCACGTTTGGGAAGGGAAGGGGGGAGGCAAACGCTTTAGGGCTTTTTGTTCCCAGGCCTCCGCCATCCAAATTTTTTGCAAGGCCACCTCATTTAGCATATTAACAAACTTAAGTTTGCACGATGCGTGAAAATGTTCTATCTGGAACATCAAAAAATCCTGGGGGGGCCATGCACACATGCCACCCCTTATATACTGGCCCTGAGTAAGACCTGAGGGCCGTGGTTGATGGGACGGAGTCACCCCCAAAAAAAAACGTTTCAATGGCGTCTCAAAATTTTCCAAATTTGACCGCTAGGTTTTGCTAAAATAAAAAGCTTCTTAAATTAGCAAAAGGGCACAAAATTTGTTGTTGCCCCCTCCCACTGGGTTTTACCCTTTGTTTTCAATATTACTGATCTCACGTAAGACTCGTTTTTTACTTACTAAAGAGGGGTGCCTGAAAAAAACGTTCACCTTAATTATAGTTTATTTACATTTGATTCGTTACTAAAACAAAGAAAAGGCTTCCATGGATTTTAACGGGAATCGAACCTGGATCTCCGCCGACTATATCCGCCGCATGAACCTCTCGCCTAAATACACGCTTACTTCCCCTTATTTTAAATTTATTTAAATTATTATTTGCATATATACTTTCAGACGTTTTTAAAATGCGCAAACAAAGAGCTTTGGGGTCGTATAAAGTATCGGGATGGGGGGGGGGGGGGTATTTGAGAAACGTACGTACTTTTAAGGGGGGTGGGGACATAAAAGTACGCATGGCAACAGGGGAGGGGGGTGGTCAAATTTCAAAATTTTTGGCGTACGTACTTTATGGACGACCCCTTAGTTTAATCATTGAAGTATTATGTTCTCATACTTCCATGGTTTAATGTAATTAAATGCAAAAAAAAAATGTATAAAAAAATAAAGTAAAAAAAATTAATTTAAAAAAAGTTAATTTATCAAAAGTTATCCTTTTTTTGAAGTTTATTTTGTTTTACTTAACTTTTTTTTTACGTTTTTTTATATCAAACTTCATATAACTTTTATTCAAAAAAAATACATTTTTTGATTTAAAGTTATATGATCGATTGTGAAGAAGAGTGTTCTATATAATCAAGGAGGTATAATAGAATGGAGAGAGGACGAAGCCAAAAATCGTTTAAAATTGTAGTACAGTCTTTGTTGTAAGTTGTTGTATATTTCAGCGGTAAGTCAAAATGACGCCTTTGCGTTGAAAAAAGAAAATTTTAAAATGTAATCTGAAAATCTGTTACCTTTGTAAGCTGTAATCAAAATGGATTACTCTCTTAAAAGTTGACTGGATAAGTTTTTAACAACTGTTCAAGCAGTAATCACAACAAAAATCATGATCTACGTAAAGTAATCGCTTTTTGAATACCTCCATACAAGGTATAAATATCAAAGTTTTAGACAGTTTTGAAACAAAATCATTGGATAATTTTTGTTAAAAGTGGTTTTTGACAAAAATCTCTCTTCCTCCAGTCTATTATACCTTCTTGATATAAAAAAATAACATCAAGTTATTTTTTTTCAGTAAATTTTTGATACTAATTTTATTTTAAATTTTCAAACAATAAAATTTAAAAAAATAACAAAAATGGAAATCACAATATTTAAACAACCAGTTTCCAACCACATATTTAAAATCAGGCATGCAGCAAGCATTTTATTTTTGTTGGAGAATTTAACTTTATGTAACGACACAGAGCAAACTCCAAACATTCATATGTTCATGTTTATGTAAAATAAACGCTTTGCTAAAATATTGCGATTATTGGAGTCTGTTAACTATAAACTAGGGATGTGCCGGAATTTGTGTCTTCTAGATCAATTTGCTTCTTCTGGCTGAAATTAAATTTTTTTTTACTTTTTTTTAATTATATTTGACACAGACTGTGTAAATAAATCAAAAAATCATTACCCTAGTACGCAATGTAGAACTATAGGTAAACCTAGGAAAAAAATGCAAATGTAATTTTATTTGCAGAAATAGTAGTACTGCAATTACATTTGAAAAAATTACATTTGTATTTTTTACCTAGGTTTACCTATACTTCATCAATGCTCTGTAGGATAATCTGCTTCGTTTAAAATTGTCGAAGAATAACAGTTATGAAAATTGAATTTTCATAACTGATTTTAGTCTATAAAGTTATTGTGGCTGGATAGCTCAGTTGGTTAGAGCGTTAAACGAAAAGTTAAAACCCAGACTATTGTACGATACAGGTTCAAATCCTGCCACCACCAACTGAGCGCTTGAGTAGTACTTGTGTATGCAAAAATGTTGGTCAATAACGGACACTACTTAGGATTAGTCTTAATGACTGTATGTGGCTGTTCCTATGCTAAGCCAAGAATATCTTCGGATATAACATTGTATTGAAAATATAGGAAATTCAAATAAATAAACAAAAGTTATTCGTAATTTTTAACCAGTATTTTCTTATTAATTTCTTTTTCGAAGTCATTAATTACTGCTTTTTTTTATTGCATAAAGACATTCTTTGATGTAGTCAACAAAAACATCTCATTTAAATTGATGTTTAGTGTTGTGGAGTTAAGAGGAGGGGAAGGGGGCAAAAAGAACAAGTTCAAGGCAACGGGGTTTGGGGATATTTTGGGGCATAATTCCTCCCGGAAATATTTTTTGCGAAGATTGCGATTATGGTAAGCATATTTTATTTGAGCTTTAATGTGTCTTGATGAAACTTGAGTTTACTAAGTTTATTTTAGTTCACAATTATAGTTTTGTAACTTTTGGAAATATACTTGGAAAATTATTTCATAAGTAACTAATACTTAATACTTCTGTTTTAGTATGTTATTTTAGAAAGCTTTTTTCTAAAATAACATAAAACTGAAAAAATATTGAATAAATAACCAAAAATTTTGAGAAATTCTATTTTTTGAACATATAAAAATAACGATGTTATAAAAAATATAATCCATGAAATATAAATTAAACAAAATATATGATCTAATTTTAAATCAATTTAAATACGAGTGGTATTGAGTGATATTATACCACGTCAAAAGCAATGTAAAAAGGTTTTATTATTTGAAATGCGGCGATTCTTTTTATCATCAAACCGATAAGAATTACTTAATCATCAGTGTCTTTAACTAATAATATTATTATATAGTTATGTACAATTAGGCTTTCTGAAAACCTTTTAATGTGTTGTTAAAAATCATATTAAACTCATTTAAAGACTTTATGAATAACCAATAGTATAATGATGTCTCTTTGCGTAAATTTTGAGATGTAATACTTTGAGAAAAATTTTGAGATTTTCCACGATTTAAAGTTGCGAAACCTTAACTAATACTCTTTTAGAAAAATACAGATGAGCCCTCCATTTGAAGGACTGCATCACTTATTGAAGGACCTCTCCGAGAGAGGCCGTGTTATAGAATATGCCCTGGGAAGAATAGAATTAGAATAGAAGAATAGAAGAATTCAATATTATATTTTTTGTACGCGTCTAACTCATTTCGCAACTAATTAGTTTATTTACTAATATCTTAAATCCAGTTTTTGTGAATGAATTAAATACAAATTCGATATTTATGTCGCAGATTCCGTCTGGGCCATATAGCCTTCTAATCGTTATTTATTGCGGTTTAACAGGAAACCATAATCAATTAAGTCTTAAATCCATTTTATGAGCCAAAAAACTTTAAAATAGTATTTTTTACTATACTATAACATTTATAATTATAAAATACTATCATATTTTGCTATCAAAAATGTTTTAAAATTGGTTTTAAGGGTTCCGTTACATTCATAATTTTTAACGTAGCATAATTTTATGTTTGTAGACCAAGCTGACCGGACCCGGGTCTTGTATGCCACATGGACCGTGAATCATGCAAGTTTTAAGAACGTCATAAAGATCACGATTCACAATCGGATCCGGAATTTCTGCAGATATTAAATTATTGATATCCTGTGCTGTTTCAAGCTTATCATCATTTGCATAGTGAAGTAAAATTTGAACATAGTTGCATTCTAAACTTTACTGCTGTAAAATGAAGTAAAATTGCAAAGTGAAGTAATATGCTTTATCCTCTATTTTTCCAAGGGGTATCGCTGCCAACAAGCATCATCCCATTGGAAAATATAGAGGATAAACCATAGGATCTAAGTTGGCAGACATACTTGATATAGTTTTAAGAGGATGACCTCTTGGGTATATAACAACTTCCCTGGAAGCAGGTGGAGCACTATCTTCACCAACAAATGCAACTGCAACTTTATTATGTGAAGGGAAATTATAGCGACGTCTATCTTACCTTTCAAGTAAAGACATTTTTACAACTGACACTCTCCTTCTATAGCTGTAAGTTTCTTCATCTTCCACTTCAGCCATGTTTTTAAATCCAAGAGCAAATGGGTTCTCTTTACTAATAATAGTTTGCAATCGAAAAATTAAATCATTTAAGCAAAGATCATTATCACGATGTTGCATTCTAAAATTTACTGCTGCAAGTGGATCATTGATGTATAGTTGACAATATGTCGGCGGAACATCTTGATTTGGCCTAAGATTACCCATACAATGAAAAACTTGACCACGTATTTTAAAACATGGCTGCCCATGATTCATGGGTTAAACAACATTAACTTTAAATGAAGCAAAAGAAAAACAGGCATTATAACTTCGAATATATTTAAAAAAAATCGGTTTGCATTTCCATCTGCATAATTTCCTTTAAATAAATCTTATTGAATTGGTGAAGGTTGCGACAAAACCACCTTTCCATTATGGCAACATAAAAAATGTGTTTTATCAGGAAATTTTTTTGCACCGCAATGCTGACAAATATAATTTATTTCTTCTAAATAATCATAATCTGGAATAGTATTCTAGCGACTTTCGTATTTAGCAGCAAATACAGTGTTTAGTTGACTATTAATTTCATCTCGTCTAAGCCTATGATAGTATTATATATATGATAGTATTTTGTAAGCATAAATGTGATAGTATAGTAAAAAAATACTAATATAACAATATAATATAAAAATTGTTGTACAAACTATTTAAGTTTGGTGAGTCAAAACTACGTAGAGTTTTGACTGTAACAGCCGTTAAATGTAAAATTTCGAAAATAAAATAAAAACAAAAAGTTCGTCGATAGAGTTTGATATCAAAAGTTCAAAATTTTGTCTATTCTATTTTTGAACGTGTTTTTGTTTGCAGAATCGATTGCATCTTGTGACAGTAAACTCCAATCGTCGACCTCTCTGTTTGTTATATAATAATACCTGCATAATTTCTTAGTATATTGTCGATGAAGTCTTTTATTATGACGATATCTGGACATGCTGTGATAAAAACTCAAAGGCTCTTCAAATCTAATATATTCCGTTGAATTTAATATTTTAAACATTTCTATTAAGTCGCCTCTTCTTCTCCTTTCTTGTAAGGTTGGTAAACCTAATATTTTCCTTCTTTTTTCGTAACAGATACCTTTCAGTGATTCAATCCTTGTCGATCTACGCTGTACATTTTCGAGTCTCTTAATATCTTTAGCAAAAAATGGGCTCCATACAGATGCTGCATATTCAAGCTGTGGCCTAATAGTTGACTTGTATAATAACTTTAATATGGAAACATCAAGATATTTAAATCCGTGTCTTAAAAAACCCAGTGTTCGATTTGCCTTATTTGCTACACTGATAACATGATTTTCCCATTTAAGGTCATTTGATATTATCACACCTAAATCACTTTCAACTTCTGTTTTTTGCAAAATGTGATCTCCTAATTTGTAACTAAATTGAGGATTCGAATTACCAATGTGCATTGCTTTACACTTTTCTCTGTTGAATTTATTAGACCACTTATTCGACCAGTCTAATAACTTATTTAAGTCTTCTTGAAGAGCTTTGTTGTTACTTTCATTATTAATTACTGACATTATTTTTGTATCATCTGCAAATAGTTCTAATTTATTTAGTATGTTTACTTTTAAGTCATTTATAAATATGATAAACAGGAGTGGACCGAGGACAGAATCTTGGGGAACTCCACTTGTGACTTCCTGCCAATCTGAAACAAACTCACCCAGAACTACTTGTTGTTTTCTATTACTGAGAAATGATTTACACCATTGTAGGATATAGGATTGAAAACCATAACCATAAAGCTTGCAGCATAACTTCGATAAAGAAACTGAATCAAAGGCTTTTGCTAAGTCCAAAAATACTATATCAATATTATTACCAGTTTCAACTTTGCTTGTTATATAATCTAAAGTCTCTAATAAATTGGAGCAACAATTTTTACCATTAACAAATCCATGCTGTTCACTTGCTATTAGCTTATTTAAAGCCAAATGGTTCATCATAACATTGTGAATAATTTTCTCCATAACCTTACATACTATTGATGTTATTGATATTGGTCGATAATTTGAAGGATCTAACTTATCCCCTTTCTTGAATAGTGGAGTTATGTTTGCAAATAACCATTCATTTGGTATAACACCACTATAAAATGACATTTTAAAGATCAGTGATAAAGGATGAGAAAGTGATTTTGAACATTCTTTGAGAACACGAGGATGAACTTTGTCAACACCAATTGTTTTATTAACATTAAGGTTTACTAACTGATATTCAACATCAGTGTCATTAAAACTTGGATCGCTACAATAAAAATTACATTTTGAAGGAAAAGTTACATGGTCTAATACCTCATCTTTTAAAAATACTGAAACAAAATACTTATTTAAACAATTTGCAATATCTACTTCATTTGTTATAATTGAACCATCAAAGGTTTTGAGTGCTTTAATCGAATCTTTTATAACTATTTTACTATTTAAATATGCATAATAATACTACATAACACTTTAAGGGTTGTTCTTTGAGTTTTTAGCCAGATTTAATTCAAAAGCTCTTATATCTTTGTTGACTCTTTTTTTTACATTTTTGTTCAATGTTTTATAGTTATTTACCATGTCAGTTTGTTTAAATCTTGAATGCCTGCATTTGTACCATAACCTTTTCTTTAACTTAACCATTTTTCGAAGTTCTTTAGTCATCCATGGAGCATATTTTTTACTTGTATCGTAGCTAATAATTGGAATAAATTTACCACATCCAGTATGATATATACTTAGCCATTTTTTATAAGCTTGACTAGCATTTAAATCTTTAAACTCATTTTCCCAATCAAAACTTGTAAAATATTTTGAAAGTTCTTCATAATTCCCTTTATTATATAATAATTTTTTTTTATTTTTGGTTTTCGATCAATATTGTTGTTTTTATAAAAATATTTGAAACTCAATATATGATGTCCATGTTCAATTCCACCTAGGGGAGGTAAGTGATTCAAAGAAAAAACCTGATTTCTATTTTCTGTGAGGACCAAGTCTAATAAATTTGTGTCAAACCCAAAGCTAACTTGAAATGTTGGCAACAAGACATTTTGATATATGAAGCAATCGCTTAAAAATTCTATAAATTCTAAGGCAATCAAATCTGAATCATTTTCAAGTTTACATAACCCATCATTGAACCATTTTATATTTGAAAAATTGAAATCTCCACAGATTAGAATTCCCGTGTATTTACCATTTTTCCAAGCTTTGTTTAAGTCGAATAGATTTGGTTATTTTCTGGCAACTTGATATATCACCAGCACCTGTTCTATATATACATCCACATAAGATATTTTCCAGACCAATCTCAACTGAACACCATACCTGTTCGATGGCATTATCAACTAAACAGTTTTCAGTTGCAGGATAAGATTTAATTATATTTTTTTATGTATATACAAACTCCTCCACCTCTAATATGTCCACGATCTTTTCTATACAAGTTAAAGCCTTCAATATTTGTTGCTGATTTATCAGTCCACCAGGTTTCACAAAGCATAATAATTTGCATCTGATTACAAGCTATTTCATAAAATAACTTATCAAATTTGTTATTCAGAGATGTGGCGTTTGTATAAAAACAGTTTAAAAAATTACTACTCAGATGCACTTCTTTACTATTAATATTTGAATCAATAAGCATTGTTTTAATGTTTAGTGAATCATGTAGTTTGCACACAGAAATATTATCATTGTAACTCATACATTGATTTAAATTTTTCTTATCCTTTTGGTTTATTTTTTGACTAATTTGATCTGATTTTTTTAACTTCATTATTTCTGATTCCAAATCGAAAGGAATTATTTAATGACCTTTCGAATTTAGCTCTTTATTTAGTTTATTTCTTTTTAAGACCAAGACCTCTTTGTAAATTTTCTTTCTAATTCATTCTGATCTGGATAAATAGATACTTTTTTAAAACTTTCAGAATCTTTTAGTTGCTTGGCAGCTTTTAATATTGAAAATTTATCTGAACTATCAGGTAATTCGACCAACAAAGGTGTACTTGTTTCCATTTTTGTGTTATTTCCATTTGTATTTTTGAAGCGACGGATTCTCTTTATTTCGTCAGTATTAATTTTTATTTCAGAAAAAAGATTTTTAAGAATATTTTCATCAAATCTTTTTCTATTTTCAGCATCCGAGTCAGTCGAATTTTGTATACCAAAAATAATAATATTTTTATCTCTTTTATACCCCGTTCATACTGACGATAAAACACGTTTTATCTTAAAAGCGTATTAAATTGTTATTGCAAAAAGCTGTATAAAACAACAATAAAACAAAACTGCAAGGTTGCTTTGTCAATATAAAAAGCATGTGTTAATATAAAACAACCTCGCCATGTTGTTTTATTACTGTTTTGCAGAGTTTATAACATTATAAACACAAAACACATTTAAAATAAAACGTGTTTTATCTCCAATGTGAACGGGGTATTACTTACATCTTTACTTAAATCTATAAAACCTTGTGTTACCTTTATTTCTTCTGTAGATTTATCGTATTTTTTATTATTACATAATTTACTCCAATCTAAAATGCTATCTTTTTTTTTTCTTCTAATACTTTAACTCGTTCTACTGTTAATAAAACATTTTCACACACTAATTTATCAATTTTCGACAAGTTTTCAATGTCTTTACGTTCCAATTCTGACACTTTGGTAATTAATTTTTCAAGCTGTTTTCTTAAAACATAATCAACTTTTGATGCCATTTCAGTACATTAAGTTTATAAAGTTATAATCATTAAACTTTTTTTAAATTTTTGAGTTATAAATTTTTAAAATAAAAACACGAACGCCATCTTTAACAGCACGCACGTTTTCTATTTAATAGCACGCCAACTTTAATAGCACGCCATCTTTAATAGCACGCACGTTTTCTATTACTATTTTTAAGTTTTTTGGTTCATAAAATGGATTTAAGACTTAATTGATTACGGTTTCCTGTTAAACCGCAATAAATAGAATTGTTTTTCTACTTTAAATAGCGCACACAAATAATTTTTATATATAAGAAACTGTCATTTAAAATAAATTATACAACAATTATATGACTTTAAAAAAAAACTTATCAGCTAGGAGATGTTTAAAAAAAAATTAACTTTTAAATTTTTTTATTTAGATTTAAAAAAATTAATCTAAATAAATTAGCAAATAATAATAAAAAAAATTATTAAAAACCTGCAATTCTAATAATAAACATTTTGCTAATACAGAAAAATTAATAAAAAAACGTTTAAACCCTTTTTCGCAAACTTCAATATTATTTCTTTAAAAAAATTATTAGTAAACGTTTTCAAAAAGTTCGCAAAACATTACAATATTTTGTTCTTCTATACCACATAAATACATCATCTGATAAATCTAAAATAAAAAATGTAACGAATAAGTAAATAAATAAGAAAAACCTTTCATACAAAAAATGGAAATCAATGTACCTTATAAAGAAAAGCTGGTGTGATTTACCAGGGTAGTACCCGCTAAAAAATGAGGCGTTGATTTGATGTTGATTCAATGTTTCTCGTCAACATTGATTCCATATTGATTTTTTGTCTAAAATGTTAGCCACTTATCAACGTTGATTTGGTGTTTACAAAAAACGTTGATCGAATGTTGCTTTTCAACGTTTAATTCAAACAATCATTTTTTCCTGGTGATTCAACACTGATTTTTATAATAGCCGACGGTATTTTGATATCGCTTTTTGATGCATATATCAAAAAAATATATATCAACAGTTTACGAAATATATATATATATATATATATATATATATATATATATATATATATATATATATATATATATATATATATATATATATATATATATATATATATATATATATATATATATTTAAACAACTTTAAAATGTATTCTACAAAATAGAGTGCTCAATGTTCTTAAAAGAACTGAGCAATTATAAATTAGAAGAAAATCACTTAAGAAATTTTTTTTTCATTTACCACTGTATTTCATCGATAAAAAGTCTTTTTATTTATAAAACACAGTGTTAAATGAAAAAAAACATTGTTAAGTGATTTTCTACTGATTTATAATTTATATATATATATATATATATATATATATATATATATATATATATATATATATATATATATATATATATATATATATATATATATATATATATATATATATATATATATATTATGTATGTATATATATATAAAATATTTGTATATAACATTTATACATATTGCTCAAATCTTAATTTGTTTTGTAAAAAACAGGCTGTAAATAAAGGATTTAGCAAAAAAGTTATTGATAGAGCAATTCAAAGCTAACTCAAAAGAATGAAAGAAAGTAGGCACTACATTAAGTAAGAAAGTTTTTTTATTGAATTTAACACAAAATTTACATTTTCAAACAATTTATTTAGCGTTTGCAGCATTGTTCATTTTCAAAACTTTTCGATTGAGTCGTGTTCCTGATTGACTTAAAAATTTCAAAATGCCTGAATAACATTCGCAAATTTTTGCATCATGATGCTGTCGTGTAATCGCATCTAAATCAAAAATTCAAATCAAATTTGAAAAAAATCAAACTGCAGAAATTATAGCAAATAGTTACATAAATGACTGACTAGGATAAACAAAATATATTTCCTGTGAAATAAAAAATCTAAAAAAGTGCATAAAACCATTCTTACCCACTATCATATGATACAGGGTGTATGTTTTAAAATTTATCTTCAATGAACCACCCGAGACATTAAAACAGGCCCCAGCGTCCTCGCTCATCAACAACTTTCCAAAAGCAAAAGCCAATTTATATTACCTTCACAACGACTAAGAGAACTTATCTATTATTAAAAAAATAAAAATTACTTAAGGGTCAGAACACATATTATGTTTATTCTATATGAATGAAATTATCTTAATTTCAATACATGGATTTTTAAAATTGACTCTTGAATCACTTTTCTCTTTTATCTATTTTTGCCATCTAACTCAACGCAAATCTTTTTTGAAAATCTTTTTAAAAAAATGTAGTAAAATAAACAATATTATTATTATTTATGTAAAATATTTTGTAAAAAATTAACCATGAAAAAATACCTAAATGGGAAAAATAAATAAAACTTTTATTTAATTTACCCTCGCAAGATAAATGTCTTTCTTTGCTATCCTCTTTATCCAAAACACAATTTTTAGAGCCATTTTCTACCTAGGTATAGATAAATTATACATACAAAAATTAAATAAAATTTTTAAACATTATATAGTGATTTTTATTTAAACTTGTCAACAAACATGTATTTATAAAATATTTGTCAACAAAATTATATTCTATAACATATAGTTCTGATTTCTATTAATTTTTTTACTGCACACGCACACAGATTTTAATTAGAACAAAAGCAACATTAGGACTTTTTTTTACAAATATATTTGAAGACAACATCATTTTCCCTTGAGATAGATTAGTTTCTTTCGAGAAGTCATTGTTATTTTCAGCAACTGAAAAGCTTGCTATTTCACTGTGTAAATGGGGAGTTAATATTGATTTAAAAACATCTATAATTCAGTAAAAAATAAGCATTTTATTTTAACAAACCATTATTTTACTTTTACAAAAATAGTTAACCTGCTATATTTGGAATCACGTTAGATGTTCTTTAGCTATTTGAACTATCAAAATAGTATCTTCCGCATAGTTCTTCATCACCAATCACAATATCTTAATCACTTTCACAAAATGTCATTGCTGTCTTTCTCCTTTAATATAAACTTTACTTTATAAACAAAAAAAGTGCATGATTTGTGTAATTCTTTATTGCAAAATTTTTTATTTGTTAAAAACTAATTTTAGTAAAATTTACTTTTGCTTTGTCCCCTTTTTCTCTTCGATGTCAGTTTCAATATTTGAAGTATCTGCTGCTTTCTCTAAGTGTGACTGAGCTTCTTCATAAACACAAATCTATGTACATAAAATCATTTATCAATATCTAATGAAGATGTAATTGAAATTTTTACGGCAAAAGCAGGCCCTATGAGAATGGAGTGCAATTGGTGCACCGCATAAAAATTAATGAATTTTAATGAAAAACCCATGAAAATTAATGAATTTTTTAGTTTTTAAAAAACACTAAAAGTTTAAAAAAAAAACTAAAAACATAGTTAAAAAAACTTTTTTTAATCGTTGGAAATCTTCTTTAAACATTCTAAAGACATTCAGAACATATAATTTAAACAAATGCCCATTGGAATATTGGATTTAAAATAAGTGATATTAAATGAGACTATAGTCATATTGTAAAGCAGGCCTAAAATAAATTTGCACCAGCACATGATTATCCTCTTCAGTGCCCTGGTCAAAACATACAGTTCAATATCTAATTCAATTATTTTACATTTTTTTATAGTAATATGCAAACCTGTAGTGTATAAAATCCTAGCAGGGTATATCTTCCAATCAGAGGTTGATGCCTGCAAGGTTGTGACAGCTTTACGAATCGCAGCGGAACTTTTAAATGGCAGCCAGAAGCATTTCCCATCATTTTTCATCCAACTTTTAGCAATCACTTCCACTTCTTTAATTTTTCCATTTAAAGTTCAACAATGGCAAATGAAATTTCAATATTCTGGTGCAATTTAATTATAAACAATCTTATATAAGTTACAAAATAAAATTAAAAATACATTAGAGATTAAAAACAATGAACTTTGTAAAACGCTTTTTAGATTTATTAATGTAAAACACCAGTGTAAATATTTTATTATTTCTATACCAGGTATTTGTTTCACACAAAAAATTTATAAATTAAAATGCATTAAACTCACTTTAAATTTGTTCAATGAACTACATATTTGATAATTTTACAACAAATTTTACAAAATGACACATGCACAGACATTCTTTAAAAAATTGATGGTCTGCAAGTATAATCAAAGTTTGTGTTTTTAATTCAAGAAATCAGCGATCATAAGCAATATCACAATGTCTAAGCACAAAAAAAGCATAACCACCTTTTTAAACAGGTATTATCAAGCCTTTCTTCAAAAGTTCTTTTTTTTTCGGAAAAATTGTTTTTAGGTTGGCTAATGAATTTACATAACAAACGTCTAAATAAGATGTTTCAAAACAATCAGGAAAAAAATTTCGAACTGAATGAGGATTTAGAGCCTTGCATTTTACAAGATCTACCAAAACCTCTTCTACTAAAATAAACCCTTTGTCTTGAATAAAATAAACTCTGTCTCATAGATTTGATGTGATCTTTTTATTTACCACTTGGGCAGAAATTTCTTTACCATTCCTTTCTCTAAGAAAAATATCCAACTTTTTTCTCTCATCTAATTGATTCACTATTTGGGCAACAGTCTGATGTAATTTTTGCACCATTTTTTTAATTCAACCCAAAAAGTTTTCAAAAGGAAAAGCTGATAGATGATCAAGACTCTCCCTAAAGTTAACACAATCATCAGCTAAATGAATCATGCTATGAACATTGTATGTTACCAAGATCTCCCCATACAAAATTTGTACTTCTCTGACAAACTATATAAGCAGCTGTTTAGCAAATGCCACTAACAATTCATTTTTGGCCATTTTATTAGAAAGCAGTATGTGCATAGCAATTGAAAGAGAAATAAATAAGTCATAGTTTTATTTATTTTTCCTTTTTAAAACAACAGGTCCAGCATAAAGCAGAATAATCGAAACTCTGTTGCTTTCCACTTCTCAAGTTCATTTAAAGAGCGTAGTCTATGTTGAAAATTGGATGGTATATAACTTCGTAAATTTATGAGTTCATTTGAAATACTGTCTTTAACAGATTGACTTATTCTAATACATCGGGGACCTTTACACCAGTTTATTAGAAGTTTTTTAACTACCCCAAGGCATATAAGGTGCATATAGTCTAATGGGAATTCAGTTACCATTGGGAAATTTAACTGAACAAGTGGAGAAAGACTCTCAAGCTGGTGACCTTCTTTATAAAAATTATTTTTAAAAGCCATGTCAGTACAAAGTAAAGTAGTCGTTTCCAATAATCTTACGCCATGTTTTTGTGTGCCAACTGCCATACATCTTTCACAGCTATGATAGCCACTATGCCCTATAATGCATTTAACAAATGCTCTTGCAGACGCATCACAAACAAAAGCTTTAATAGTCACCAGCAGCTGTTTATACCCATTAGTTTGCAATTTTTTCATTTCAAGAATAAAATCTTCAAAGCACTCATCCAAATTGTTTGGTTTTCCCTGACCATGCCAAATTGCAACAGCATAGGATCCTTTTCTGTTAATATTAACTAGTATAGGCCAAATGGAAGTCTTTTTACTATTGCACATAGGTGCACCATCAATACTTACAATTAGATCAAGCTTTTCCTTATTTCCAACTGTTGATATGTAATAATCAATTGCACTTTTAACTCCAAGATATATATAATCGCCTCCACTGACATATAAAACATTAACTTTTTGAAGAGATTTTTGTAATGTCTGCCAGCATTTTGGTATAGATGGAGTAAATTTATTTAAGTGAAATAAAAGTGCATTTAAAGCATCATCTTTTATACAGTATTTTAATAACCACTCATATAAAAAATCTTTTGTTGAAGTTAGAGTATCAATACTACTGTATAAACTATTTTTAAATGCAATGTCGTCAACATCACAATAATTAGATTCAACTTTACTTAAACAAAATTTATTTTCTGGCGAAGTGATTGAAAATATCAATATATCACTGTGCACATCTTCAGAAACTTCAAAAATCTTTTAAATGTCTAAATCTAGATGAACGCAATTTCCTCTACCAACATTGTTGCACTCTTCAAGAAGATATTTTATTCTTTTTTCAGTATTTCGTTTTTCTTTCATAAATTCTCTCATATATAGGCTTCTGTCATATTTAGGCATAATTATCTTTATTTTATTACATCACAAAAGAAAAAAAAATAAAGGCATTATTATTCTTATACAGAAAAAATCAATTTAAATTGCATTTTGTACTATATGATTTAAGTTTGCAGTCAGAATTTATCAGGCAAATACTTGCAGCCATTAATAATTTGCTATGATAATAGTAATGTTATTATAATAAGCATTAATAAGCCAAATTGCTGCTAAGTTGTGACTTTTTCATGTTAAATTGTTAAAATATTTATATTAAGATGTTCTATTATCCTTAAATAGTTAAAAAACTACCCTAATTTCATTAGGATAATCTTTATTCAAGAACTGAAAAAATAATTACTTAATAAAATATATGTTTTTCAATAAGTTTATACTCATTTTATACCGTATAATACAATTAAAATTTGGACAAACGTTTTATAACCACCAAAAATAACAAAAAAATCCCAGCAGAAAATGCTCAGCAAATTACTGTTAGTAAACGGCTCAATAAATTTGTTTTTTGTCAACAGTAAATCAACGAACGCTCAGTGTTTGTAAATAAACGTTGATTTGCTGTTGATAACATTGCTGTTGCTACAACATCCATTTATGGTTGATCGCCGTTGATCGCTAATATCAACGCAAAATCAACTTTGATCAACATCAAATCAACGCTTCATTTTTTAGAGGGTAGTTGTTAAATATAATTTTTTCATGTTAGCTTTTAGAAAATAATTTATGTTGGTACATCATGATTCCAAAATATTTATAGCAAAATCATGTAATAAACAGCGCTAGAAACAAAAAATCAAATTGAGATAAAGCAAATTGTATTTATGACAAAAGAATTTGTCTTGGCTTTTAGTTTATAAAATATTTTGTAACAAAATAATTTGTATTAGCTTCAAGTTGTTAGTTTTATAAAACAAATTGTATATGTGGCGAAATAACTTGTCTTGGCTTTTAGTGAATGATTAAAAGCAGTGAGATCTTTATATATATATATATATATATATATATATATATATATATATATATATATATATATATATATATATATATATATATAAATTTCTATCCCTCGCATTTGGAGTAGGGAAGGTAAATGTTTTAGGTTATTTTTATTTCCAGGCTCCAATCACCATAATTTTTATTTCTTAATTTACGTATAATTCGTTACTACACTACAGTTCGGATTATACGTATTTTACACAGAGGTGTAATGAATTATTTTTGACCAGTAGGTATATGTAGCAAAGGTGACAAATTTCTATTACCCAGGAATAATAACTTTAAAATAAAAAAATCTTTAAATGCTTCATGGGGTTCCTACTCCTCGTGGCCCTGGGCTTTGCTTACAATGGCCTTGCGGTAGTAAGGCCACTGGTACTACGTGCAGATAAAGATATTTACATAAATAGTTCTTTATTTTTCATGCCCATATAAAATACTGTAGTTTTTAAAACCACTTTAGGACTTGCAGGGTCTGGGAATATTTTTGAGCAGGCGGGTATTTTTCTTATCAAAGTGCCGAGAAAACCATACAAAAATAAAGCATCCTCTTCAAAAGTTTAAAGCTCCTAAATTTGCGGGGCATAAGGTTATAACCCCATATTCTGAGACTGTTTTAAACTTTACCTCTTTAGTTTTTAAATAATAAAAACTTTTAAGCAAAAAATAATTTTAAAAAGAACTTTAACAATCATGCCAATTATGTCTTTCAAATAGTTTACCCTTTCTGAGTCTCCCATGGGTATAAGCGCCTTCTGCTCATTGTCATGTTTCAGCTTTGTCTGAATTCTAGACCTTTCAAATGGATGGCCAGGGATTGACGGTTTGATTCAAAGTATGGCTTTTATAGCCAAAATTAGCATGAACTAAAAAGGATTTTAATAATGGGCAGAATCCTATTATTAGGTTTCTGCCTGTGAATAAAACCATGATTTAAACCATGATTAAAATGGGTTATTCCATGTGTGTGTTTGTATCTACCACCAAACACAAACTTAATTTTCTTACAGATTAAATTTGATTACCATGAACTATATAAATTTATTGTTTGTGATATCCAAAAAAAAAGAATGAATGCTACATCGATGTACTCAATGTCCGAAAAATACATCTAAATTAGAAGAAAAGCTATTTGAACTAATAGGGCAGTTTCAGGAAGAAGATACTATCAAATTTAACCAAGGGGTTACTATTGATAGATCAGATTTAGTTATACAGCTTTTAAGCATACCACATTAGGTAAAAATGGTGATGGAAAAACTAGTCAAGATAACAGCGCATCCATATATTTCTAAATGCAATCTAAATATTTAAAAAATTTTAAAGAAGAACTGCCATCAAATAGCGCATTAATTCTAGGAGATTTTGCAGAAAACTATAGTTTTGTTGTGCAGTATGAAGTACAAGGTTTCCATTGGAATAATCTTCAGAGCGCACTTCATCTATATTTGGCAAAGATGGCCAATTTCTATTTCCCTGGAATAAAAACTTTAAAAAAGAAAATCTTTAAATGTTTCTTAGAGCTCCTAAACCTCATGCGCATGGGCCCAGTGTTTAAGGGACCATTGGTTTTGCGTGAAAATACCTCTTATTTTTTGACTGGCTGGGAGTGAAAATACCTATTTTTAATATTTAAATATTTTTAACTAAGTTTATTAAATATGCATATTGTAGTTTAACACATAAGTGAGAATACCACTTACGTGTTAAACTACAATACTTACGTGTTAAACTACAATGCTTGAAGATTGATTGGTATTTATAAACATAAATACCAATCAATCTTCTGTCTCAATCTCAATAATATGTGGAAATTTTCAAATCATAAAATAATATAATTAAGGTAACAACGTATAATGCCAATATTTGTAAATTGTCACGCGACGACGCCTTCTTTCACGGTATTTTGAATGGGTTTTTCTTAAGGCAATTATCTTACATTTTAAGCAAATAATTAAAATGTCTAAATTTAATGTTTAAGAAATGTTTAATAAATACATACCAAACAGGGTGTACGTACCAAGGGAAGTCTGAATTTAATTTTTAATGTTAAAAACCCTTTCTTTCTATTTATATTGTTCAAAATGCAAGTAATTAAAAAGATAAAGCATGCTATCGGAAAAATCTGCCCACCTTTCTTGATCAAAAAAGGATGTAAGAAAGCTTAAAAGTATTTAAATCAATATATTTCTGAAAAATTAAGACTGTAAAGATTACATATTAATAGGGAAAAAACAAAAAAAATTTAAGTTTTACAGAAAATTCTGACTTTCTTTTTGATGCCTCCCATAAGTTTCTGGACAGAGTGATTTTTGTAAGTTTTAGCTGCGTAATCCCATTTTTTCTTCAAATCTGTAGCTGATTTTACTGTTTTTCCACTTAATTTCAATTTCTTTTTTATGATGGCCCAATATTTTTCAATAGGACGTAATTCGGGGCAGTTTGGAGGATTCATCTTTTTCGGAACCAACTTCACTCCATTATCATCGTAAAACTTTTGAGCATCTTTTGAGTAATGTATTGTGGCTAAATCATTAAAAACAATACTGAAGTACTTCTATGAGCTTTAATTAGGCGTTTTATACGAAAAAGACAACATTTCACGTATTCCAAAGATTTCATTGTGCCCAAAAAAACATGAATTGGCGATTTTTTGCCGCTAGAGCAAAGTGCCTGCCAAATCATCAATTTTTTCGAAAATTTATCAGTCATTACATACTTGTATTTATCACTCGCATTTCCTCTTATTTTAGAAGCATAGTAGCACTGCCCAGGAATTTGTCTAAAATCCATTTTAACATAAGTTTCGTCATCCATCAAAATGCATCCATTATGTTTTGTTAACAAGTTGTCATACAACTTTCGAGCTCGACTCTTTGCGGTTGAATTTTGTTTATCGTTTCGATTTGGCATTTTAACTACTTTAAAACTTTGATATCCAAGTCTCTGTCGCCATTTGTGTACAAAAAAATTAGAAACCTTTAGTTTTTTCGCTCGATATCTATCAGACCAATCACGATGTTCTTCCAATGAAGTCTCCAACCGTTCGAGAGCTCTAGGATTTGCTCTGCGTTTTTTTCGACCACTTCCTTGTTTTCTCTCAATAGTTTTCTGTTCTGTAAACCGTCTAAGAACAGTATCTACAGTTCTTCTTGATATTTTTAATGATTTCGCCAACTTTCTATTCGATAAAGTTGGATTTTTTAAGTGTTTGTCCACAATCAAAAATCTGTGTTTAGTTTGCTCGGTTGACATTTTGAAACTAAATAATATTTGTAATTATTTTTTTCTGCCAAAATGTTCTATTATACAAACACTACCACACACACAAAAATAATTTCAAAAAACGACCGTTAACTAGCTTTACCACACCGCAAAAGGTGGGCAGATTTTTTCGATAGCATGCCTTGCACAGCTTTATATAAAATAATTGGGGTTGTCCATTGATATATTTTAATATATGCTTGTTATTAATTATAGTCTTCTCCTCCTGATGATAAATATAAATACAACTTGACTAAAACTTTACTCAGGCTGTAATTGAAAAGGGAAGTAAAAATTTATAATTTCTCGAAGAAATTATAATTTTTTTTTTTTAATTAATAGAATATTTAAAAAATGAAGTACTTTATAACTTAATAAAAAAAGGTATATCCATTCAAGTTTCTTATTAATTTGTTTAAGTAAAAAATTAAAACAACCTCCGTTTGAATATATAAATTGTTTTTTATCAAGCTTTAGACCGTTCTCGATTTGACTAGCACTATAATAAAATACCAAACCGTAAATCTAACTGTTATCCCGGATTAATAACTTCTTACCATCCGTTCGAACAATTAACCTAGTATAATTTGCTTAATTATTGCTTTAGTTTGCTATAAATATTCGCTCTGTTGGCTTTTATCTACCGACGCATCATATTTATTCAACAAAATATTGAAGTTGTGAAAAAATATGTATATATACATATTTTGGGTATGTCCAGCGACGTAGCAGACATCCCCTAGACACGTCCCTGGTTAACATATATTCCATAATTTGGCCACTGAAGATTAATTCAAGAAATTTGCATGGTATTGATGTTAATGAATTTGGTCAATAATTTACTTGATTGTTTTTATCTCTTTTTTCGTAAAGTGGTGTTACATTTACCAGTGTAACTTAAAGAATATTTATATTTTTTAATAAAAAGTATTATTGAGTGCAATGAAATATTCCTAAAAGATATTTAGGAATATTTCATTGCACTCAATAAAACTTTTACTTTCAAAATGACATTTCCAGTCACTTTGATTGATAACATTGTTTATGTGTGTAATTACCGATTTTATAATTAAATGTAAATTTCCCATAATTTGACATTTCAACTTTAGTTGTGATTACATGTACCACCGCGCCACGGATGGATTACGGTTGCTCTTATTTCACGGAATAAAAACCATTTTTGTGGTTTCACATTTTTTTCTTTTTGTTTTAGACGGTTTTAAACACGCAACAGAAAATAAGCGTAAGTTTTTTGTTGTGGCAGCTGCGATAAATGTTATAGAAAATACTACTGTGATCAAAAAGTAAGATGAATTTTTAATTTAAACTTCCCGCCTTATTCGAATCGTCCAATCTTTTTTATTTTTAAGTTGGTAGGAATGTCATTATCATTTGCGCCAAATTACATGTCAAACTCAAAATTATTTTTTTTTGTTTACGCTTGTTTCTGAAGTACCAAAAGTGCATTCGGCGATTTTCACGATGTCTAATTTTGTTGAGCAAAGAAGTGCTATTAAATTTTGTTTGCGGAATAATATTTCTGCTGCTGAAACGTATCGAATGTTGCAAAAGGCCTTCGGTGAAGAGACTATGTCTCAAAAAAATGTTTACAAGTGGTACAAAGACTTCAAAGAAGGCCGAGAACGTGTTGATGACTTGGAACGCTCCGGACGACCATCGACTTCGATTGATGATCGCCACATCAACAAAATCAAAGAATTGGTGCTTGCAAATTGTCGGTTAATCATTCGAGACCTTGTTGACATGGTTGGAATATCATTTGCGTTGGTGCAAGCGATTTTGAAGGATCATTTGGGCCTCAGAAGACTCAGATCACGTTTGGTACCGAAATTTCTCAATTTCTTTGAAAAAGAGCGTCGCGTTAAAACGTGTGAAGCAATGCTTTCTGACTATCAAGATGTCTACAAACAAATTATTACTGGCGATGAGACTTGGGTCTACGCATACGACCCTGAAACAACCGACCAATCGAGTGAATACCGTGAAAAAGGCGAGCCGAGACCGAAGCAACCATGTCAAAGTCGCTCAAAAATCAAGGTCATGTTGACTGTTTTCTTTGATTATTGTGGTGTCGTGCACTACGAATTCCTTCCAACTGGCCAAACTGTCAACAAGGAATATTATTTAAGCGTTATGCGACGTTTGCGTGAAGCTATTCGCAAAAAGAGACCGGAATTATGGGCCAATAACTCTTGGATTTTGCACCACGATAATGCGCCTTCGCACACAGCACTGGTTCTTCGTGAGTTTTTCGCCAAAAACTCTACCCATGTTGCTCCACAACCACCGTATTCGCCCGACTTAGCACCGTATGACTTCTGGCTGTTCCCAAAGCTTAAGAGACCACTCGGGGGAAATCGTTTTGAGTCCATTGAAGAGATCCAACGTGAATCGGCACGCGCATTGAAGGCTATCCCTACCGAGGACTTTTCGGCATGCTTCGAAGACTGGAAAAAACGTTGGCAAAAGTGCATTGGGGCCGGGGGGGGATTATTTTGAGGGGGACGATACAGATTTGGAAGAATAAATAAAGATTTTTCATTTTATAAAAAAATTCACTTTTTGATCACAGTAGTATTGCGCGGCAAGTAAAATATATAAAATATATATTTCAATGTATATTTACTTAATATTACATTAATATATATTTCTATGTTTATTTAATAAACTAAATTAAATTATAAATTAAATTAAACTACAAATTAAATTAAATATGTATTTTTATGTATATTTAATTAAGGGATACGCCCCCTGAAAAATCTAAAAGAACAACTTGGTATTGCAAGCTATAAAACTATATATTTTATAGGAGGTCTTAATAAAATAATGCAAATTAATAAAAAAAAAAAAGAATTTATAGCAAACTTCTATAATGTTGGAAAAAAGAGGAAAATGTCTATATTATCAGCAGATGATAACTTAAGAACTGTTTTATATTTTTAAAAGAAACTTTAAGACTCTATAAAGAAAGGATTACAACTCAAACTTAATAAATTATTATACTTTGCCTCGATTGTCCGAAATATTTGGTCAAAGAAGTTAGTATAATACGAACAAGAATATTTCTTGATTTAAAAGTAAAGACTCAAATGTTTTTCGCTTAAGTTGCAAATGCAAGTCATAAAAACATACCCTGAAAATTTGATCACTCAACAATCTATAGTTTAAAAGTTATGATTTGCTAAATCTGGCTCATCGATAAAAATATTCATTTTGAGAAAAATAACTTTAAAATTTAAAATTGTTTATAAACAGATTTAGCTTTAAACATAACATACAAAAATACTTATATACAGTAGTGTGATTCTATTTTTTAGTTTGTCATGCAAACCTTTTCTAAAACATGAATAATTGTATTCTAAGAGCAACTAAATAAAAAATAATTAAAAATTTGAAAATTTTACTAGGTCAAAAAAAAAAGTTACTTTATGGAAATAAGACAAAATTATTTCTTTTTTTTAGTCTTTTTTTATTTTATACATAAGCAAAAGAAATACGACAAAGTTTATAAAGTGAAGTTATTTTTTATTCGACATTTGCATAAACATTTCTGTTAAAAAAAGTCTCTCAAGAGCATTATCAGACTCGGAGTCCTCTCTCAGCTACCTCATTTGTTCGATGCACATTCTTGAATGAGATTTTAACACCAAGAATATGTCTTGTCAGAGCTACTTGGGCTTTAATGCAACTTGATGTAGTTTCTTTTAAGTTTTCCCAGTTGGGTTCCTCTCTCATTTTAAACCATGCAAGTGACCAAGAACAGCTAATAAACTTAGCTATTTCTTTCAATAATGGTCGTTCTTCAGGAAGTAGCCTAACAAGACATATATTGCTCTGCTGTTCCACCTTGCTGAGTGAGAACTTGGTAATTTCGTTGGTAGCTGCAGTTTGGGTAAAATATTGGTGTCCAAATAGTGCCTAAATGCAATACATAACCTGGAAAAATAAACAATAAAATGGATCAACGCATTCATCACATATACAAATCATTGATATTGAAAATAATAATTTTTAATAAAACAAACCTAGCCAATAGCTTATAATCATCTCTCCAGGTTTTTACAGTAGGAGGAGGATGAGGTGTTTTATGCAGGATATTGTATGATTCTTTCAATTAAGGATACTTATTTTTTAGTTTTTGAATGAACTTAAAATCAGTTAGAGTAGGCGATTTTGATGGTGTTGGCAAGTGGAAAATTACCATTTTTTTCAAAACAAGGTCCAAAATGTGAGCATTGCATCCATAATAAGGAACAGGCCTGTTAAATAGCTTAGATCTTAAAATCCCTACTACTCCACTAGAACCATCATAAGATCCATCTGAAGTAAAATGGAATAACTTATTTAATTGTATCATTTTATTATTTAAAAATAAATAATTTTAATTTTACTAACCTGTATTGACAGAGCAGGTGTCACAAATTATAAGGGATATTTTATGCACAACATTATACTCTAACAATGTTTCCGTTATCATAGCGGCTAGATTTTTAGAAGTTCCGCTAGTATGTAATGTTTTGAGGCCAATGTACCAAAATATTGGTCCATCAGACTGAAGGGCGATGACCATGCGTTCCACTTTTTTAATCCCATAATCATATGGTGCCACACCTTTTCCATCAAAGTGTAATATAAAGGATAATTGAACAGACAAAGCTTCTTTAAGTTTAAGTAGAGTTGTGACTTCCAACCTTTTACCAACTTTAAAAATAGCCGATTGATTTGGAGTTAGAATGTCACTATGGAAATAACTTAATAAGCGAGTTACACTAACTCCTTTGTGGGTTGAGATACCAGCTTCTGCGCACATAATGGAAATTGGCATCGCCTTAAACCAAAAGTAAAATTAATATAAATTTAATAAAAAAACTTTTTTTATTTTCAAAAATTATTATTACTCACCTTTGATTTAAACTTCCGTTTGGGTCGTTTAAACAAAGGCTGAAAATCATTAACGTTATCATCATTTTCAGAGACTCTGTGTACAGTTGCTCTACATAATCAAGATGTTTTTTGGTATCAACTGCCTGTTAGCAGGATGCTCAACAATTGTTTGGCTGGTTAATGCACAGCTCTTTCTATCATCCATTTGATGGTTGTAGAAGATCTGCTCTTCCCTCTTCAGCTTTATATTTTTATTAATGATATCAAATGGCATAAAAAAAATATATATTCGATTTTCTCTTTAAACTTAATTTATAAGCTTTCACAACTTCATTCAATTTTTTTGTGATGCCAGCTCTGGATACTGAGGGCATGCTAAATTTCACATTCCAGAGCTGCTCCAAATCTTTTGCTATTATTTGCATAACAGCTCTTGATGGTGGTGCGGGGCGTGTGTCAGCTAGATGGTGATAGTAGCCAAGAATGTGGCGGACTTCTGGAATAGTTTTGAAATTGGCTAAGGATTTAGTCCGTAATCCATAAGGCGCTGCTGAAGCAAGCAGTTCCCGAGATTCCTTTGAACACGGTGGTATTAAGTTGTTTGCTTTTCTCTTTAATGCTCCTTTAGCACTTATGTGGGACATATTTAGGTAAATATAATTATAACTAAAATAGAAAATGGAATACAGTTATTTTATTTCTAATCCACCAATAATTGTTAAGCTAGTTTTATATTATATTCACTATTAACTTCAGCTAATTAAAAAAATATCATACAAATTATCCATTTTTTTGCCTAAGTATTTTGTCTTATTTCCATAAAGTAACTTTTTTTTTTGACCTAGTAAAATTTTCAAACTTTTAATTATTTTTTATTTGGTTGCTCTTAGAATACAATTATTCATGTTTTAGAAAAGGTTTGCATGACAAACTAAAAAATAGAATCACACTAATATACAGGGCTGTCTAGTTAAAGCCGTGGAGCCGGAGTTGCTAAACAAAATCGCGACTCGAATTCCAATAGTCAAACTTCTCGGTATTACACGTGCATGTACAAATCATTTAACCTTCGATGAACTTTTCATATATTTCGGGAAAAAAAAAAAAATCTTGATTATTGCGTAGTGTTATTTATTAAAGAATTCAAAGAATTTTTCAAAAATTTGTAATTATAAGGTTATAAGGATATAAGGTTTTAGGCATAACTGATCTTTTAAGCCCCACTGTCTCAATATGCCCGTTCTATCTTACTCATACAGTACTATTGTTGGTGACTATTCTAATTATATGTCAGCATTTAGAGATTTCCTAACAAACTGTTATTTAATTATATAAGTTTGAAGATTTGAAGTTGTTTAGGCTGCAGTTGCTTACTTTTAAATTAGTGAAAACGCGAACATGTTCAATTATACGCAAACAGCAAACCCTGCGTCATATTAATTGTTCAAAAATTGGCAGCGTGTTTATAGCATACATTACTGTTAAAGAATATAAAAAGTTATACACGCAAGTAAATATACATGCCACCCAATAATTTAAAAAATATTTTAAATTAAAAAAAAAAAAATAATTTGATTGTTTTTAAATCAAAATTTAACTTAGATTTCATTCAAAGCCTATATTTAAGTAGTTTTCTCTCAAATTGCGAGTGTTGCACATCAGATGGATGTTAAATGAAAATGGAAAGTGTTGCACATCAGATAGATATTAAATGAAAATGCAAGATAAATAATAAATGAAAATACAAGGTTGCACATCAGATAGATATTAAATGAAAAGTTTTTTTTCTATCAAAATCACCTATCTATCTAAATACCACTCTAGATGTTTTTTACGACAATAATCAACCAGATTCTCGGTGGGAAATGAGCTAGCGACTAGCCAGCAAATAACTAGTTAGTCGCTACCTTTGGGTAAAAAACGCTTTTAACACATATAAAATACGTAGTAATACTTTTTTTAGACGTCTTTTGTTCCAGTGTTAAGTTCTAAATATAATTTCTATTTCCATTTTTACTTAGCTCTTGAAGCATTGATTTCATTTCTAATTTTAATTTTACTTGTTTTGAATCAGTTCTGATAAAATTACTTTCAGTTTAGTTCTAATGATTTCAATCTTTGTAATTCTTATTTCAGTTACTAATTAAGTTTATATTTTAATTCCATCAAATTTTACAGCAATTAGTTGTCTTAACTGCTTTTTTTTTTTGAAAAAATTAAAGTGTAGTCTTGAAGTGTATGAATTTGGGTAACTTGTACTAGTTGCATTCATTAAAAAAAAAAAAAACTTTCGGCACCTTCCGGGGCCTTAAAAAAACTTACCCCACCCCAGGGTAAGTTGTCGCAAACTATACAATAGATTATTAACGTATTTAGTGAGTAAGAATTTATAAAAGTTATTTAATTTTACTATGAGCTGGTACCAATTAGTAGTTCAAATATGAAGCCAAAGGATACCCCACCTTTGTTCCTGGTAAGAAAATCCTCTAAAAAAACTTTTTTGTAAAAAATAAATTTTTTTCAATATTGTTACAAATAAAAATTAAGATTTTTTTTTATTGGACCCAAAATGAAATGGTCAATTAGGAAAGTTCCCTGAGATTTCTGAGTCTTTTTGATAAAAGGCTCTACAGATAAACGTAATTCTTCAACTTACCCTTGCTGCCAACTAGTCACGGTCTTCCCTATCATTATTTCAAGAAATGATGTAACACATAAGTTTCAAAAAAAATTATAGTTGAATTATAATTACAAGATTTTGTTAAGTTTCATAAAAATTTTCATCTCATATGATTTTTTCATTCGATTGCGGCGACTAACAGTAAAAATTCTACAAGGTAAAAAAATCCTTTCTACAAACATCTGTGATACTGGGGCGGACAGTAAATCTTTATCCAAAATTGCAATCTTGCTATACTTGCTTTTGTTTTGTTTCCAAAAGAGCACACCGTTACTTGGCAGCGTTGCATCACCGCTTATGTCTGCCAAATTCCTTGACAGCTAACTTTCAACAGTGAGACTGTCTTGGTTATTTATTTTTCTTTCTTTTAAAAAGATTTTATTTGAGAAGAACTTAAAGCGTTTTATGGCAGCAGATTCACATTCAGATTCATTTGACTCAGCAGCAGCTTGTAATTCTAGCTTTACTACACAAATATTTATTATATACATCTTTGTTGCATGGAGCTAGGCGCCCATTTCCGGTGTGAGGATAAAGACAGCAACTGTTTGATCTAACAAACATGCAGCAAACAGAAGAGGATTAAACGTATCTGAGTCCGGCTGCAGAATTGATTGAAACCGTTGACGTAGAGCTCCAAGAAGATTTGCTGTTAAAGACTTGTTGGTAGAATATTCTATTCTTTAAAATGACATTCCAAATTGAGTATAGATGGTAGAACCTGTGAAAAAGATTGGGCATTGCTATGAAGTATATCTGTTTGTACTGCAAAAGGTTCCAAAAGTGAAGAAATGTTTAGAAGACAAACTCGTTTACTTTTGCATGAAATGCTTCGAATGTGTCGATTCCTAAATTTAAGTAAACCATCTGAAATTAAAGTTTACTTATAACAATTTTAATAAATAATAATTGTTCTTGATGTACGTCTTACTTTTCCATGCTGTTGTGATGTGATTTAAAAGCCAGGATATAGTCTTTCCGTGTTATTATTAAACCTAATTTAAAGATTATATACCCTGTCTTGGTTTTAATGGTAATGACTAATGAACTTCTTACAACTTATTACCATTTTTGTTTTTTTAGTTTAAATAAAGTAAAACGCAATTTTGTAGATTTAATAAATTTCCCAAAATAATTCATATATACTAATAACATAAATAATAAAATATTATGTACCATTTCTGTAAGTACTTGATTCACCAATGTCTTTATTTTCAAAAGCCGGTCAATCATCTGATATGTACTGTTCCATCTAGAGGTGCAGTCAGTAATCACTGACTTCCCACCCTTGTCAAGAAGTTTCTCAATTGCCACACTTGATTTCTTAATTCTTGATACGACTTGTCTCGTTTCTAAGATGGTTGACTATAATGTTCATAAACTGGTTTTAAGAGAAGCTGGAGTGTGTGAGCCATACAGAGCATTTAACGATATGGAATATGATCTAGCAGGGATAAATCAGTTTGTTTTGACTGAGACAGGATCTCTTTCTCATCAGTTTCATGTTCAAACTCGTCAGATTAAAACTCATTAGATTCAGATTCGTCAGATTTCTTAGCTGCATGCACTTCCTGTAAGAGCCTGATGGCTTTAACCAGACCCGTTGTCTGAAACAGTCAACATAACTTGATTTTCTCTAATACCCCACTGGTCAAGACATTTCTTTAAACATTCGGCAAGGATCTCTCCCGTGTGGGGATGTTGGAGTTCCATTAAATTTAGGAAAGCATGTCGTGTTTTATCAATGGTGGTGTCATAGAAATAAGCAGACATTTCAAGGAACGATGCTGTGAGACCTTTCTTCGTCTAAGTATCAAGACAAATCGTTATTTTGCGTGTGCGATTCATCAAGTCTTTCAATTGAGCAAATTGTAGAAGAAAACGTTCTTTTATCCACTTGTTCGGTGTTGCAGACCCTGCAATATAAGATTTAAATCAGTTAAAATTTAACGCACATCAGTTAGTGTAGTTTGTTACTATAGTATTACATGATATATGATACTTTAAATACAGGTAAACATTTAAAAATTGTTTAGCATTGAATGAATTTAAAACAATAATTTAAAAAATTAGTTTTGTTAATTATTACCTGACAACTTAAATTTTAGGTCATGCGTTTTTATCATCTTTTGAAACGACGGCTGATCAAGCAATACCATTGGATAGCTAATATTAACAATCATTTTAATCACGCTATCCTGACGCACTTGATATTCAATTGACTCTGTTTGCCATGCAGTGGTTCGGTGTTCAAAAAACTTTCTTATTGTCTTTCCACTATTTCAGGAAAATGTAGAATTGATTTCATCAATTTGACGTTTCAAAACTATTTTTTCTGAATTTCGTTTTTTCTTGTCATCCGTGTAACATTTGTGTGTGTCTTTATGTATTCTCTGAATATGCGCTATCAAGTTACTGGAATTTTTTTCCGGCAAGAGTTGCGCTACACGCGCCCTCATAATTTATGTCCAGTACTAGACATGTGGATTTGTCAGTTTTTTCATCATAAACGAAGAATTTCCATACGGGACTGTCATGTTTCCTACCAGCCAACAACCTTGATAAACTCATTATTCTGTTAGTGATTGATTTGCAACTCTATAGAACCATAAGATGTTTATTTTATAACAAAAGATTGAACGCATTGAATTTATACTTAACCTAATGACAAGCACGTGACCAGTTTTGTGGTCTAACAATACATTCTATAGTTGAATCGGCTCATGCTAAAAAGGGATTAGTCTTGACTTATCCCCTTTTAGCATAATTTGAATAAATAGACAGATAAATGTGTTTTAAAACAATGTTATTTACTAAAAACACCAAGAAATCAATATTTAATTATACTCTTATTTATAAATAACTAATTTCATAAATATATACTATCTTCAAATAAATCTCTTTAGTCTGAGATAAGCAATACGAGCAATGACAACTTAGTCATCGTTTTCAACTTCAACTACTTCGGTTGTTGGCCACATAAATTTCAGCATAAAAGTCTTCAAACTCCACTGGAATAAAGGCTTGTAGTTTTTTTATGTCTGCCATTTTTTTAATCTTTATTGATACTTTTCCTGCAGGGTTAGCTTCTTTACTTGGAAAACATAAGTTTGGGAAACCCGTTGCTCTAAAAGAAAAGCTGTGATTCATTGTAGAAGGAAATTTTATATCATATGTGCAGTGCATGAACTTGCTTATTGAAAAGTACTGCTTTTGACTTGCTTACCTTTGGTTTCATCGGAAACACGACTTTTTTATAAAACTGCGGCCACCACGTCTTGAACCTTTTTGCTGCTTCATTGAGACGAGGACTCCTTAATTTTATATTGAGTTCCTCGCAAGTGCAGCATATGTCAACTTGCGGCCTTCCAAAGGAAAGATTATAGTTTTCTTTAAAGTAGTTGAAATACTTTGTTCCTCCAACTTTTATTGAAAAATATTTTTCTTTAAAACAGCCTATACATAGTTTTAACTAGTGATCGACCGAAACCGAAATTTGAGCCGAAACCGAAAGTACCGAAATTTCGGTTAAGTGAAGCCGTAGCCGAAACCGAAATTTCGGCCGAAATTTGAAAATGAATGTTTAAAATCCCTGAACCTTTTATGATCACCGAATTAAAGCAAAAAAAAACTATTTTACATATATCTAGCCAATCACCATGTAACATAGTTTGATAAAAACTCTAATATGTCAAGACATTTCAATAATTAAAGGTAATAATTGAAGTATTTTCTCTGCGAAATACATATTTTTTCATGTTTTCTGACAAAAGTCTGTTTCTTTCATTTGAATTTCTCTAGCAGTTAAAAACAACCTTTTAACTTCGGCAGATGTTGGTGGAGGTCTAAAGAATCTCTTTGCTACTTTTGCCAAACCAAACTTTGCTTTTAATGTTGTTTTCTAATATAAATCTAGAAAACTTTTTTTTTTTGTTATTTAGGTGCCCCAAGAAGACCTATAGGTCTTGTCACAGAGCACCGCGGAAGTGCATTTAACCAGGAAGTTCACGCCTCCTTCATTACCGTGACGCAAAAATATATCCAAAGCTCGTTTTGAGCCTGGATCTCCTGCTTATAAGGCAAGCGCTCTAACCACTGCGCCACGGTCGCACAAGAAACTTTAGATCTTCTTTAAATTTTGAATCAATTTTTGAGATTTATAGGACTGCCGGTAGTTGTATTGCTTTTTCAGTTAAGAGATTTTTTAGAGTAAACCACTTCTTAAATGTGATGAAAGTCCGCTAAGTGATTGAAGTTTTGGATTGTGCGATCCACGAGATATTTTCAAATTGCAAGTTCGGTATTTGAAATCACTAACTGTCACGGTAAAATGATTCCATAAACCAGTTTTTTATCGATTATTTTCCATTGTAAAATTTAGCACTGAGAAACTTTTGATTAAACTATTGGTTTGGGTTGCTTTACTTAAATGTTAATTCATTTTAAGAATGATTTGAGAATAGTAACTTAAAACTATTATGTAACGTGATTTCAATTAAAATTTTTACAATTGTTATAATTAAAAATTGATTTACTAACAAACGATTACAATTAGGAAACTGTCATGATCCCACTCTATATTAAAACTTAAAAAAATCTTTTAAAAGTTTCGGTTCATTTCGGTTGCGGTTTGAACCGAAATTTCGGCTGAAACAGGAAAAGTAAAAAAATTGTTGAAGCAGAAATTTCGGTTTTGGTTTCGGCCGAAGCCGAAAGTTTCCGTTCACTAGTTTTAACATTTAAAGTGGCAACTAGATAGCATATAGGCTTTCCAAGAAAATGGCTTTCTTTAGTTGGAAAGCTTTCAATGTGCTGTTTGATGAAAAATTTGATTTCTTCAGACAATACTTGTTTTATATGAAGTCCTATATTATCCACTGGGCTTTTCTCAATTATTTTCAAAGCTCGCAATCTTTCAACTCGTTTTTCAGTAACTGCATGTAAACTTAGAAAAGCTTTAAAACAAACCGGCATTCGATCAGAACCCACCATACTTAAAGGTAGCACTTTTTTTTTAGAACTCTCTTCTAACTACTAATTTAATAAACACGGGTTGATAAAAAAAAAAAAAAAAGAAAAAACGCAATGAGTGGGGGAAAAATTCAAAATTAATAAACGGAGACGGTTATTTTGCACCTCAGAAAACTTTCTAAAAAAGTCATAAAAGCTCTCTCTAAATTAAAAAATTTTTTTTTTTACAAAAATACCCGTACTGTATTAACCCATTTGTTACAATCCATTTTTCATCTTTTGACTAAATAGATACCTTAATAGATATTACAACATTGTTGGTCTAGTAAACAAATAAACTTTATAACTTTTGAATTGTCAGATTGCTTTATTAAATTTTTATTAAAAACATTGAGTTTTTAACAAATATGACGCTCATCATTATCATAAACATTGAGTTCTCTAAGTACGTTTTTCATATATATAACATCCCTTAATGATGGAATAAAGATAGTGGTATCAAAGCAGCCAAGTACTCGCAAACTTCGAAGAACATCTAAACTATTGCAAGTCGCTATAATCAATAGCTTGTGGTTTTTTGGTGCCTTTTTTTTTAAAAGTACAATTAAAGTTTGCAGCACTACATTGGAAAAACTCGGACCAATTGGAACATATTCTAACAAACCTTCAATGTCATCAACTATAATGCAACTTAATTCAGACTTGTATGCATCATTGAAAATTTTTTTAATTGCTTGACGCTTGGAACTTTCAGAATAACCAATCATATTTTCAGGAGAAACAACTTTTACAAAAGGAGAATTTGAAAGTTTATATGCCAAGTGAGCTGCAAGTGCAGTTTTACCACTACCTGCAGGACCATGCAATAACAAACTGACCGGTGAAACCAAACTACCGAATTGAGCTTGTTTAACTAGAAACTCACCATCTTCAATAAAACAGGAAATTGGATTGTCATATTTAAAAATACCACTACCAAACGCTGGTTTAATGTCGCTTATTGCATCATCAAAATCTGCTTTGGTAACCAAAAAACTTTCTACTGCATTTGGGTAAATTTCAACTTGACCTTGACTCACAAATTTATTCAAAGCATTAGTAGTAGCAGCACGCACCGAATCTTCTATTGATGTTTTTCCAGTACCTTTATAAAATTAAGCAAAAATACTAATATGCATCTATATAAGAAATAGCTAAATATGATTAATTATTTTTAAAGCATTTTTCAAAGAACTTGTATCAACTTATTTGTAAAACAAGCTCTTTTAATAACAAAAAAATCTGATAACTGTCTCCATTTTAAATATACCTTCATCCCCGCCCTCAAACTAAATTTGAAAAAATAAAACCAACCAAGGTCACTTCTCAAATACCATGAGTTTAAAATAGAAAATAGAGGTTTTAAGTACCCAATTCAGATCTAGGGAAGCAGTATTTGGATATTTCTTGGAAATAACTCCCATTATGCGGTAAACTATTACTTTGGTGATATTTTTAAAAGCATAAAAATATAATTTATTATTCTAAGTTAACCATGAAATAATAATCTTACATCATTATTTAACAATTTTAACACAAAGTTGTTCTTACTATTTCAAAATGACATTAAAAGCAGAATTTTATTTTTATATATTGTTATAAAATATATAATTAGTAATTGAATATAAATTAGATCATTCTTTTTATATTCATACTCATATACATTTTTTATGCATCAATTTTATATTCAAAATTAATAACGAAATTATCTATTTATCTATTATCTAATTATCTATTAATTAAGAAGTGAAAATTGGGCAATTTATATGCCAAGTGAGCTGCAAGTGCAGTCTTACCACTACCTGCAGGACCATGCAATAACAAACTGACCGGTGAAACCAAACTACCGAATTGAGCTTTTTTAACTAGAAACTCACCATCTTCAATAGAACAGGAAATTGGATTGCCATTTTCAATAATACCAATGTCAAGGCAATGATCAGCATCGTCAGTTCCACTACCAAACGCTGGTTTAATGTCGCTTATTGCATCATCAAAATCTGCTTTGGTAACCAAAAAACTTTCTACTGCATTAGGGTAAATTTCAACTTTACCTTGACCTTGACTCACAAGTTTATTCAAAGCATTAGTGGTAGCAGCACGCACCGCATCTTCTATTGATATTTTTCCAGTACCTTTATAAAATTAAGCAAAAATACTAATATGCATCTATATAAGAAATAGCTAAATATGATTAATTATTTTTAAAGCATTTTTCAAAGAACTTGTATCAACTTATTTGTAAAACAAGCTCTTTTAATAACAAAAAAATCTGATAACTGTCTCCATTTAAATATTCCTTCATCCCCGCCCTCAAACTAAATTTGAAAAAATAAAACCAACCAAGGTCACTTCTCAAATACCATGAGTTTAAAATAGAAAATAGAGGTTTTAAGTACCCAATTCAGATCTAGGGAAGCAGTATTTGGATATTTCTTGGAAATAACTCCCATTATGCGGTAAACTATTACTTTGGTGATATTTTTAAATGCATAAAAATATAATTTATTATTCTAAGTTAACCATGAAATAATAATCTTACATCATTATTTAACAATATTAACACAAAGTTATTCTTACTATTTCAAAATGGCATTAAAAGTAGGATTTTATTTTTATATATTGTTATATAATTATTATAATAATATATAATTAGTAATTGAATATAAATTAGATCATTCGTTTTATATTCATATTCATATACTTATTTTATATATCATTAGCAATAACATAAAATCAACAAAGAAAACAAGAAAGTACCTGGCGGTCCATATAAAAAAATTCCTTTCACATGCTGCAAACCAAGTTGTTCTTTATCTAAGCCGTCAACACCAATTTTCAAAAAGTCGCAGTCAGGATTTAATATTGTTGTGGTTGTCATAGTTGCTGCATTAAAAATATATAAAATACAATAAAAATATGGAAACAATCAATCAAAATATTTTATACAAATAAGTAATGTTTACAGTATAATAAATTTTAGTATTTCATACTAAATTCTATTTACGACTTTTATACAGAAACAAAAAATCTCGTGGGCGCAATTATGTACAAAAATAGCGTATGACTCGACTAGTAAATTACATCAATTAACCTTAATAATATTATGACAATAAATTTATAAACGTGACGATAAAGTTTTACAACAATCAGCCATAATAGAATGTTAATTATTATATAAATAGAATGTTAATGCTTTTCCAAAGTTTCCAAACTTTGATAATATTATGACAATATTAAGCATTAAAACTTCCTTATGAACTAAAAGAATTCAATTCATTCTCAACCTTTAAAACTAGTTTATTTTACTTTTTATAAAAAAATATAATTAATGTTTATATTTTCTATAATCAATTTTTGTTGTCCTTAGTATTGTTTTTTTTTTTATTTCTAATATATATTTTGTTGTCATTACTATTGTTTATTGTTATTTTTATAAATATTTTCATTACCATTATTAACTACTTTTAAATAATTATAATACTAATAATAATATTGTTATTTCTATTATTAAAATTATTACTAATATTGTTATTATTGTTAATATTATTAGTATTATTAGCATCGTTATTTTTATGTTATAAAGTTTATTATTGTTATTATAAATTGTGAAAGATGGCATTATATTAATTGAATTTTACTAACATTAGTAGGTGTTTACTTTATATTTGTAAATTTACTATTTGCAAACATCCTTGAATGTAAAATCTTAATTCAGAAATAAATGATTGATTTACAATAATTTTATAAACGTGACGATAAAGTTTTATAACGATCAGCTATTATCACATTTCTAAAGAGAGATAAATCAAATTTGGGCAACAGTACCCCCTTTCTGTCCCAGAAAGTCATAGCTGAAAATTAGCGTTTTTTTAGCAAAAAAAAAACAATATTTGTCGTAAAAAATGTAGACTTACAACACAGACATAGACAATTCTGTATGTTGTAATGGACACAACAAATGTTTAATTTTTTGTCCTTGTTGTGTCTATCAAATTTTTGATGGTGTCCTAAGATTGCTCAGTTAAAAAATAATTTTCACTTCATAAGTCTACAAAGCATAATTTTTTGTCTATTTGGTGTCTATGATTTTGTCTAAATTTACTTGATTTCATAAAACCAGAAATATTGATTTTTGCCAATAAAATCTAAATTACCCAAAAAATCCCTTAGAAACAAAAAAACTCCTTGATCACATATTTTTAAAATAATTTTATTGAAGGTGATAAAGATTTTAGTGACTAAGGAAAATTTTTAAAATGATAAACTTACCTTCAACTTTTTTGAAGTAATCCCAAACTGGAGAGGGCATTTTAAAAATAAATTTTCACGCACATTCACTGAGAATTGAAAAACAACTGAACTGAGTAATTAATGAACTTTAATTGAGCACAAAATAGTCCATTTTGAGGTTTTTAAATAGACATTAACTTTTTAATCAACAGCACACGCTGGACAAAAAATTAAAAAATGAACTTCTGTTAGAAAAATTGTATTTTTAATTTTGTGCTCATTTTCAGTTTTTGAAGCGATGCTGCAGTGAAAATTTAAGTACTCGTTATAAGTCTAAATTATATATTAAATAGATCTTCTATACCTCATTAAAAAATTGAGATTGTTCATTTAGTGTCCGTTTTTAAAATGATTGTCTAGAAAGACAAACATTTTTTATAGACAATTCATTTTTGATAGTTGTAATTAAAATTGTTGCAATTAGTGCTTTGTCGAAGTCTATTTTTGTCCTTTTATAATAAGTCCATTAGAGATTGTCTGGTTGCTATCTAGAATAGCCCTTGTATATATACATATATATATATATATATATATATATATATATATATATATATATATATATATATATATATATATATATATATATATATATATATATATATATATATATATATATATATATATATATATATATGTATATATATATATATATATATATATATATATACACACACACACACACACACATACACACACACACACACACACACACACACACACACACACACACACACACACACACACATACACACACATACATAAATACACGCATATTCTTTTAATTTAATATTTTGAAATTACTATATAGCATATATTATTATAATAACCATAATTAATTAGTAATGAATAAGATAATAACAATTAAAACTGTTATAGCAGTTATAGCTTACTTCTATTACTACTGTAATAGTAATGGAAGTAGTATTATTGAGTAACGATAAAAAAATATTAAATAGATTAAAAATATATAAAAATAAAGTGATCGGGAGAAATTTACGTTAAAATTATTTATGTAACTTGGCATAGGAAGAGACATACCAATCTTTTAACTATGCGTGGTTGTGGTGTGACAAATTACCATAAACTTTGCTATATATAGCACATTTTTAGCAACTATTAAAAACTATGGTTTATTTATATTTATAACGCATTTTTGGCGATTACTAAAAAACTAATTTATCTATGCTAATTTAAAAGTAACAAATACGAACGGTGTTGATCTTCAAAATATAATTTACAATACGCAATCGGTATTATTTGTGATCACCTTCGGATCATGGAGTAAGAATAGGATATAAGGAAAAAAATTATTTGTAATAAATAGTTGTAGAAATATATTTCGTATAGATAGTAATAATTGTTTATGAGTAGCTGTCAAGATAATTTTGTTTCATTTTATTTAAAAAAGAAAATCTTGAACTTGAATTTTCTGTTTTAATGAAGTGGGAGAAACTGTTCCATATATTGGAGGATTGATGCTATTCAAATTTTTTGTCATGTCTTATTGTCAAATAAGTTCAACAAATAAATTCTTGTGTGAAGAGGATCTAAGGAGGTAAAATGTTTGCTAATGATTTGTGAGAAAAAATGTGAAGAAAGCATTATACAATTCTGAAAATACAATTCAAGTGTTTGATGTCATATAGTTTTGAAATCTGTGATAATTCATGCAACAAAGAAAAATTGTCAAAGGAGTTAATCTAAAAGTGGATTTATGGTTTTATTCACTATAATGGCTATATTCTGGATTATTAAAAAAAATTTTAACAATTGATTTTTGGTTTGTCCCTAGATCTGGAATGTATAACTTAAGTGAGAACCAAAAATGGTTTATAATGCTCAATAAATGTTTGTCGCATTTTCTAAATCGATAAAGTACCTTATTTTAACCAATATTAATAGATTAATTTGATTTTTTCAGTAAATAAGGGTGATGAGATTTAAAGAAAATATTTTCATTTAACATCATTTCAAGATACTTTACTGATTTTGTGTGAGTTAATATTTCTCCATTATTGTAAAAACTTAATTTTTTGGTAATTTTTTGATTTATGGTTTTAAAGACTACTACTTGGATTTTTTTTAACATTAGGTTTGTTTTTATAAACTCTTATCTTGTTAAGAATCGATATTTTGAACTTTCGTAACAGAGTCTTCAATTATAAGTAAATAAGAGTCATTAGAAAAATGGTAAGAAGACACATTATTTAGGTATATTTAACTTATTAATAGATATAATAAAACGCAGTTGCCCAAGAAAAGATCCCATGGAGAATTCTAAATTGACAGGCCGGGTTGAACAGAGATTTTTATTATATAGCCTTATGTGCATCATTTTCTCATATGTTTTGCCTATATTACTGATATAATTATTTACTTATGTATTATTTTATATATTTCATTATTGTCTAATACTATTAGATAATAATGAAATAGGTCGTAAAAACTAAAATGTTCAAGTTTCAAGCTATCTTTGTGAACTAAGATAACATTTGCAACATTGAAAAAGCCTGGAAAGACTCCTTTTATAAAAATATGTACATTTCTATGAAAAATTTAAAAAAAGCAATGCAAAAATTTGGATACAGGCAGTAAGAGACATTTTTAGGGAATTAACAGGTTACAAATTTTTGACAGGTGTTCCCTGAAACTATTTTAATATACCTTTGTGCTTTGTATACCAATGTGCTTTTTTAAAGACAAAATTAGTTTATTTTTTAGCTTTTAAAAGTTGGAAAATAAATTTTATAAATAAAATAATAATAAAGATTTTGTTCTAAATATTATTAATATATTATTAATTATATTATTAATATTATTAAAATATTAAAATATTAAATAGGAAAATTAAATATAATTTGAGAAAAAAAGTTCAATATTTTTTTAAAAATATATAAGTCAAACGTTTTGCAAAAATATATGTGAAGCTTTAATAAAAAAAATCCAGATCTTATATCTAAAATAAAAGTTACGCTTAATACATAACATATTACGTTTAATCAAACAAAATATTATCACAAATAAGAAACATAAAACGTAAAAAAAGGCTAAGAATGTTCACCAATAAAATCGCAAATATTTCTATGTCGCAATTTTATACAATAACCACTCCGTAAAAAATGAAATTAAAAAAAAACAACATTTTTTTTTAGTTTTTTGATAAAAACGATGTCTTCGAGAACTAAATGTTACGAAATAATTAGCTCATAGTTTTAAAAAAATTGACTACTTTTATAAAATATATAATTGTGTTTTATTATTTTATGAAATACATCTTTTATTATATTATTTATACATTAGTATTATCAAAAATGCACTTAAAATAACATTAAAGGTTGTACATTGAGTTTAATTTTATATAGTCATAAAAATTTATAAAAAAGTATTGTTTTTATTCAAATCTCTTTTTTTTCCCAAAGAAATGAGAGTATAAATGCGATTGCTGGGTAACCCATTTATAAGTTTTTACAAGAAAAATCTTTTTAAGGGGTTAAAGTCAAGTGTACTACGTCAGAATATAACAATAGCTCAAATAACGCTCTCTCATAAACAAGCAAACGAACACACTTTTCACTGCACTCACTGACTGAATCGATGGTTTTGCTGCCGAAAGTGATTGACCTTGGTTAAAAACCATTTTTGCTAAACTGTTTGTCATTAGTTTAATGGTAACACTTTTTTCTCGTGAGAAAAAAGTGCTTCTATTAGGGTCAGTGAAAGTTCATAGCAAAAGTGCAGAAATTACAAATTAGTTTCACATTTATTACGAATTATAAATATGCCACAAATTGCATGATGTTATAACTTGATAATCATAACTTATAACTGTCAAGTTATGACGTCACGCAGTTTGTGGCATCATATAATATGAGTATAGATTAAATGCATGATTGATTTATTAATAAACTTCAATTAGAAATTACGTTTTTGACTTTTAACAAGCGACTTATTGAGGTATTAAAGAAATATCACGGAAATTTGTGGTAAGGAACGGCATTCGGCGAAAATCGCGTAATTCTCAGCTTTTGCTAAAAAACGCGGAATTCACGGCACCCGTGACATTGAAGTAATAACGCGATGATATATTATATCACTAGATGTCTAACTTGTGGGATTTTAATGGACAAAAAGTGAAGCCACTTTTTTTTGTTTATAACAATAGTCCGTCATTTGTAAAAAGGGCGAAAACTGAAGCCGAAGTGTGGAATAAAAGTTAAAAATGCAAGTCAAAAGTTCCCAACTTTTATAAATGATTATTATATACTTTCATAAAACTTTTTAAATTCAACTATGCCGTTTTTTCCCCTAAGCTCTTTGCATGTAATAACACAAGTAATAACCGTGTCAGATTGTTTGACCTACAAAAACCTCGACCTATTAAGTTGTTAAACATTTACTAAAAAGTGAATTAATTTTCAGATAACCTACTGAAGCCTAATTTGTTTTTAACTAATTTTTGACGTATTTGTTTTCGACCGGTTTATTTTTCAACCTATTTTATAGATTTTCATTGGTTAGCGAAAGATACTATGACTCAAAATGAGGTTTTGATTTTTCAACAAAACGAAGACCAAATATATCACAAAATGGGGGAGAAATGTAGGAGAGTGCTGCTACATCAATTGATCTATACCTGTCCCAACCCAAACCCTCAGCCGATGTAACAGCATTCCCTTGCATGTTATCCATAAATTAGTCAATGTTAGCAGTGTTAGCAATGTTAGCAATATTATCCATAAATTAGTCAATTAGCAGCACTCTCCCACATTTCTCTCTAAATCAGTAATATATCTGGTTTCTGTTCTCATTGTGAGTCATAGTATCTTTCGCTAACCATTTTCATTTTCAACCAATTTGAAATAAATTAATTTTCAACCGATTATCTGGTCTGTGTTTTTAACGTTTTTAACAAATTAGTTATGCTTCATAGCTTTTAATGCTAAATATTTGTTTTTAAAAGTTATAATAATTATACTTATAATTATTATAATTATAAATATTTTTATATATTTTTTTGACTAATAATAAGTTTTAATAAAATAAAATTTAATATTTAGGTATGCACGAACACGTAAACTGCCGTAAAAAAAAATATCTCAAAACCTGTGACCTGTTTTTTAATATTGTGCCACTATTCATGAACCAAATTAAATAAAAATTGATATCCGTTTAGTAAAAAAATGGGACTACATATTTATATATTCTATTTTTACTGTCATAAATGAAAAAAATTTTATTTCATAATATAAATCTTTACTTTTTTCTTTTTTGAAATTGAAGGGCCTTTTAAACAATTTATTTATCAGCTTATGTTCGAAATTTGAAGTAAATCTTTTGTGTGCATATTGTTTTGAAGAGTCATAAATAGTATACATTCGAAATGAAAATGAAAATGCAAAAATATAATTTTGAAATCTTTCCTTTCAACGAACTGCCTATTGCTGAAAACTTGACTTCTTATCAGCTATGTTTAGAAGGACTTGTTATTTATTTGTATATTTATTATGTATTATTTATATGTATATATTTATATATTTAAATGTATTATTCAAAATGGATTTTCAGCTACTAAAATATCAAATATATTTTTGAAAGGTTTGGTCTTCCAACAAGTAAAAACCAAATTAGGCCTTTAAAAGGTAGTAGCAACAGTAAATATAAAAAATCAATAACAAAAGATATGTAAAAGTTTCAAAAATTTTGCTTATTTTTTGAATTTTGAAGATTCTTCAACATTTTTATCTGACATTGCATCTGTTACAGTTCCAACTACGGTCTACAATAAATCATTTACATCCAACACATAGGTTTAATATGAAAATTATTGACTGTGTGCAACAGGTTTAATGGGAAAATTATTGACTGGTCTTGGATGACCAATATCTATGTTACACAAAGTCTGGGATTTGACTATTTCTCTGGCATTGAAGTGGTTAAAGATGTTCGCAATATTGAAGAATGCTCTTTCTTTATAAATCAAACAACAGACTTTTTTAATGGTTTTATTAATGATACGGTGTTTGATTCTATTGTTAACTTTTCTTCAAGTACTGATGAAATGAGAGACACATTAGTCTGCGTTTGCTTGAGTGCCATTGTTAATGTCATTGACCAGCAATACCAGCAACTGTTTAACTTGAATTCAGCTAATAAAATTAAAGCCCAAACATTATCAACACGACCTCACAACATTGACTCAGAAAAACTCAAGAGTATGTTTAGTGTTGCAAAGAAAACAGCTCCGAATGCTACACTTTGTTTCTTATCAGCAAAACTGTGTGCATGCAAAAACAAAACCACTGGTTTCCTCTTTGAAAAACCGACTAATACCTTTAAAACAAGTTGATAATACGAGCCATCTCCATTGCTAGAAAAAAAACGATTTGCAAATATACAAAAATATGAGGAATTGAAGATAGAACTGATTAAACGAATGGCTGGCAAGTTTTAAAAAAAGGGTTAAAAATAAAGAAAAATTTTTAAAAGATTTAAAAAAATTGTGTACCTCAGCAAACAAAACTACTGTTTCCTGATATAGAAAAAACTGAGGCTGCAGATACTGAGGACATTTTTTTGGTGATGTTATTGGACTAAATATCTGCCAGATGTGGTATGGTTCTGCCACTCAGTCATGATATCTACTGCAGCCGATTTCTTAGATTTAAAGAAAGAACATTGGTTATCATATATCATTTCTTATTAAAAATCAAATGAGTGTGAGAACAAGGATGCTGTTGAGTATGATATGAACAAATATCAACTGTCTGCAGATATCATATGTGGCAATTTGGCGTTATCGTGAATACGTTGTAACATGGCTGTGATGTGTGCGAGTTGTTAAATCTTAAAGCATATTAATGCTGATAATATATTTATACACTCTTGTTATTAGACATTGTTTAAAGTATATAGCCTTTTAACTTTAAATGTTAGGTGAATAGGTACTTTGAGTTAATATATATTTTAAACTTACATAAGTCATTTTAATGAAAACCACCTGCAATTATGTATTACTTATTTATAAAGAATAATGTAAATGATTATATGATTGCATACTAAGTATATTAAGTATATTTTGTAGTATTTAAATTCAAGTAAAATTCTTTTGTTATATTGATTGTTATTTAGAGAAGTTAAAAGTTAGTTTAATTTAATTTATTAGTTTGCTCATGGATTTTTTGCCACCAATTTCATATGATTGAACTATGATTATACCTAAAATTTTTCTGTTATCACTTTCATATATATATTAGATTCATTTTATTTTACGTATCATTGTAAAATTTTAATTTTGATCACAGAGCGTTAACAAGATGATAGAGATAATTTCAGCCGAATATTTATAGTATTGGTTGGCAATGCACAGTGGGCCAGAATTAGCGTGTTGAATAAAAAACTGTAACGTTAAAAACTTTAAAAAGTCTTAAGCATAAAAAAAAAACGTCAGACACTTGCATATACTGTCAATGTTATTCATTAAACTATTAGTCTCTAACATCCTTCATTTAAACTTTTAGTGAACTACACTAACCATATGGCTCGCCACTTAAAAATTTGCTCTGATTTCAAAAATATTTTTTGCTGAGTTTTGATAGGCATTTGCATACAAATTTGAGAAGACCTTTTTCAAAGCGAGTAAGATCATCATTTAAATTTATTGGATACGTTTAATTCGTATTTGAGCATACTAGTATACTGATTTACGATTTGTTATGACGTAAGTTATGATGAAACAGTGTCTTTTTCAAATTTTTTCAAATTTTTTCAAATACTTCAAGTCGAGTTATGTTATTAAACATTTTTATAAGATAACTTGATTATTAATATACGATAAGAGTTTTAATAATGCTACTTCAAGAGAAAATTTAAATATCTATAATTTAGTGTAAATTTATTCAAATAACTTTATTACTTTCGGAACATAATTGCAATCGAATCACTGCAATTGTCAATTAGTTAGTCTTCATATAATCATATAATATTCAATATAAACTTCAAATTTCCAGACAAATAAATTTTTGCTTGTTACAATGCATTGTAAAGTAAGAATTAAATTAGTCTAAAATCTTAAAATTTCAAAATCGATATTAAGTCTAAATTATAGCTAGTCGCAGCTGATTTTAATTAATAGTATTAAACAACCTTTATACTTCCTAAATATCAATAATTCCAATTTCAAGAGAGCGGCATTTGGTTGGAATCGAATACTTAAATATTTGATTTTTATGTATTTACAGTGAAATGATTTTCTTTTTCTTTCCTTTTTTGAAAACATTAAGATAATAAAAAAAAGTTTACTTTTAAACAATAACAGTTTGATGTGTTTAATAGAATTAAAAAAACAAAAAAAAGCAACATCCGTTAAACAATTATCTTTAAATCGATCTTTTTATAAAAGCAAAAAAAGTCGTCGATTTTGAACTAAAAAATATATCATAAAAAATACATGGTCGCAGCTGGGTTTTTAACAATAACTGCCGTTTAGTAAATGCAAAAATCAGAAAATTAAACAACCTTCGAGTGGCATTTAGAAAAAGGAAGATGATGAAGTTTAGAAAAACACCTTTAAAATACCAACAATTCTAAGACATGAATAATTTAAATACAAATATATAACTAAAACATATACTTTTTATAAGCACTAAGTTAATATGTTTATTTAAAATAAAAATAGTCTTAAGCTTTTGTAATTAAAAAAAGTTATGAAGATTTTGAGGATACGTATTTTTGAAAAAAAAAATTTGCTAAAAATTGACAATTTTGAATGGTTCTAGGAAGCTTGCCTTCATCTCTAGAAATTAAACGGATAAATTTTAAAGTAGAGTAAAGCTCCTATGTTTTAATAATAAACTAAAAAGAAAGTTTAGAAGATTTGATTTTTTTGGGACTTTTGGCCACGGAAAAAAAGTTCTGGCCCACTGTGCAATGCCGTAACAGGAACGATTTCTTGTTTGGTGTCATTATCAATATTGGTACCATAATTACGGAAAATGTGTAAACAAACAAGTGTTGTTTCTTTAGATTTTTGATTTAATAGAAAGTGAAATGCTATTTTAAATGGAAGTATTTAAGAAAGAAAAATGTTTTATTTTTTTCAGTTATATATTTGGCATAAGTATTAGTGATGTAAATTTTCCGGTAAACTTTGGTTCAAAATTTACCGGTAAGTTTACCGGTAAATTTTAAACAGAATGGGTAAATTTTCCTTTAAAAAATTTTTTTTTTCAAGTAACATTTGTTATTTGTAAAAAGCAATAGTAGTGTAGTGGTAGACCGCTCGCTTCATAAGGGATTAGTTCTGAATACAATGACCGCCACAACCGCCCTTAACTTGTTTCTCTCACGGCGATTTAAGCATTATATTTTATTGTGAGCATGCGCATAAGTTACGTTTGATAAAGTTACACAAAAAAAATGGCGATTAGATTTTTCGGCAAATAATGAAAATTTGTTTTTTTTATTTGTTATTAATGAAGTACAAATTTCATATGAATAAATAAACACAATACATTTTTGGAATTTTATATCCTTAAGTGTTTAACCGAAATCGTAAAAATAAATGAGAATGTTTGTAAACAAAGAAAATATCTCAGTTCAAAATTAAAGGTTTTTTAAGTTTAAAAACTAAACATATGTCATACAACCTATAGAATATCTTTTGTTTGAAAATTTTTTGACCAAAAAGTTTAATTGATTCAAATTCTGTAAAAAAATCAAAAAAAAACTGTATGTTCTGTTTTAACCGATCATTTTTTTAACTAAAATAAAATGATTTTACGGCAAGCTATGTATATATTCTATACTTTTTGTGCGTTCTGAAAAAATTTCTTTCCTTTATAAAAACCTAAAATTGCACAAAGTCTGGTGTTGTATCATTTAATTCTAACTAAGTAATTATAAACATGTTAAGAGATACATGTATTTATAATTTATACTTATAATGTATAAATTATAAATACATATGATTACAAGTGTAAATAATTACACTTGTAATCATTTACTTTAAAATGCGTAAGAGATTCCACAGTTATGGAATTTCTAATGTTTGTCCTTAACTTGCAGACATAGATAATGTCATATTTTATTGAGTAACAACTTATAAGATTTATGATATTCAAGATATTAACAAGAAAATCTACTTTTAATTGTGTAACGTATTAATTAAACTATAACTATGCAATATTTAATGTTGTAATGCATAGAAAATATTTATTTAAAAGTACTTAAACTTCATGCAACATTTTTCTATTGTAATTTTTCATTAAGTACGAACCTTGTTAAGTCGGACTCTCAAGGGGAATAGATGAAGTTCGATAATAAATAATAGTCCGACTTAGCGAATGTCCTTAAACGAAGCTCTCAGTATTTATAGAGTGTTCAAAGGAAATTATATATCTGACTTAGTAAAAGTTCGACTTATCCAGGGTCTGAATTTACGGGGTTCTACGGCAGTTTCTACTGATATTACATTTCTTATGCACAATGCTACCTTATAAACTATTTGATTATAAATCCGGGAAATTTTCAACAGCAATATTATCAGGTAACCAAAAAAGTTCGTGCGGTTTTTCCGTATATAATAAAAACACACAAAACGACAAAAGTAAGTACATTTATTCATCAAAATAGTCACCATTAGCATCTAAAACTTTTTCCCAACGTAAAACAAGCTTATTTATTCAACTTCTAAAAAATTCTCGGTCCTTTGAGTCTATAAAAGCTTTCAACTCCGTTTCAACCGCGTCCTGGTCTCGGAACTGCTGTCCTTTTAAATGATTTCCCAGGGAAAGGAAAAAATGGAAATCAGTAAGGGAGAGGTCTGGCGAGTATGGTGGATGAGGCAAACTCTCCCAACCAAGGCTTTGGAGCTTGTCCTGAGTCACGCGAGCGGTGTGCGGTCTCGCGTTGTCGTGGAGAAGCAGAACTCCTCTCCTGTGCACCAGTGCAGGCTGCTTTACAAGCAACAGGTCGTGAACTCGTTGCAGCTGTGCTGAGTAGACCAGTCCAGTAATGGTTTGGCCTGTTGGGAGCAGCTCGTAATGCACCACACCAGCTGTAGTCCACCAAATGCAGAGCAAAACCTTCCGCTCGTGGAGATTGGGCTTGGGTGTCTTTGGGATGGGGTCATCGGGGGACAACCAATGGTAGCAACGCTTGGTATTGTTGTACACAATCCATTTTTCGTCGCATGTCAATAAACGATCAAGAAAAGGCTCAACATTGTGGCGTGATAAGAGTGATGTGCAGATCGTAAGCCGTTGCTTCTTGTTGTCGATTGACAATTTGTGCGGAACCCACCGACTCAGCTTCCACGCTTTCCCAATCGCATGCAGATGCAGGCGGATGGTTTCAACACTCACAGCAAACCTCACTGCAAGTTCTTGGCAAGTTTGGCTGGAGTCAGACTCGACAGCGTCCTTCAGTTCATCCTCATCAACCAACAATGGGCGTCCAGAACGCGGCAGGTCTTCGATGGACTCATCTCCCGAAGAGAATCGCTGAAACCACTTCTGTGCTGTGCGTTCACTTACTGTACCTTCTCCAAATGCTGTGCAGATGTTTTTGGCCGCTTGTGTTGCATTCCTTCCAAGTTTGAACTCGTAAAGTAAGCAAGATCGAATAATCGTTGGTTGGGTTGCCATCCTTTCTTTACACAAAACCTTTCCTGTAAGCTCGTTACAAGCCTACACTATATATGCAGCAACTGCGCGTGACACACGCGTTCTATTACGCAACAAAGCTACTTGCCTTGTGCGATGTGGGTGTTGTAAAAAATGCTAAAAACAATTCAATTACCAAAAACCGCACGAACTTTTTTGGTTACCTAATAATTATATCAATATATACTTCCATACTAGAAAACTTCAAGTACAATTATTTTTTTTTAGTTTTCGGTAATGGTGCAGAATAGGGAGCCATTATTATTATTTTTAAATAATAATACATTTCTGAATTATATACTCCTTAGAAAACCTTTTTTTTAAAAGATTGGATTTTCAATACAAATTTAAGATCTAAACATTTTTTTTTCTTTTTTTTATTTCTGGTTTCATAGCTTTAGCTTTCGGATGTTTCTGAGATAATGTTCTTTCAGCGTGCTTTTCAAACGACTACAGCCTTTCATATGCCAAAACAAACGATTAAGGTTGTTAAATTCGGAATGTAAACTTTCGCCGCCTTAAACGCCAATGCTTAATGCCATTTCTGAATAAATTGAATTACATGGGATTCAAGCAAATGCATCTTTGGAGTTACAGATGCACTTGGCCAAGTCAACCGATAATACTCCATAAGCGTACGGATTGCTAAGTCTAAAATTAAATAATTTGAGTATTGAAAATCTTTTACACAACTTTCTTTAAATATACTAATCAAATATCTACCTAAAAGCAATCAAGACAATCATGCTTGTTTGCAAAATTTACTTTTCAATTAGCTCAATCACCAATCTGCTTAAAAAGAAAACCTACCTAATTCTTGAATATCATTCTCTGAAAAGATTGCGAGCTGTTCATGAGCTTATGACATTTTGAATAATAATGAAATAACTGCCTAAAATTCTGGCTCACTTTAACAGATAATAAATGAATATCGGTGCCAATAAAACCAAGAGTTGAGATTAGTTTTGGAATGGAATTGCACAAATCTAACAATGGCTGAGGCTAAAAAAATATTTATAAAATTAAATAATTTTTCAATATTTTACAACAAAAAAAAACAACACTTTTGCATGAGATTAAACTGATTTCTGCGGATTTTTGATCAATTCTAATAACTTTTGTTTTTGTCGACAAGCATTAGCTTATTTTTGTAATAACAAATTTACTTTTTCTGCTTAATTGTAGTTAGTGTAATAAGCAGGGGTGTCTCTAATCCCTCTAATTTGCAAGGATCGGGTAGTTCAAAACAAAAAATTAGAAAAAAATTAAAGGTTTTATATTAACAATTCGAAAGCCACTTTAGGATTTTTCCCAGTGACCTCATGTTTTTCAATTGCTGCTTTTCAGAACAACTGTTCCTAATAAAAAAACACATTAAAATATAAATAATATATACTATTAAATAAAAACCTTAAGCATTATGTGAACATGGTTTCCAACAAAGCATTTTCCATGATAAGCCTGTCTTTCTACTTTATTAGCCTTCAACACTTCATCAAGTTGCTGAATGCAGGGACCTGAAGTTTTATCAAGTACGTTTGCTTCATTTAATGAACTTAATTCTTTTATCTAGAAAAATATATATTTAAAATTTTAAAATAAAAGCATACATATATAAATTTTTAATAATATTTTTATTTAACAAAAATTTCATTTTAAACTTAATTAAACATTTTTGCAAACATAGTTTCATAATAATAAATACCTTGTCGTTTTTTATTAAATCATAGTAAACTATTCTTGGTGTATACATGTTCCTAATTTCTTCTGTTTTATCTGGCTCACATATAACCTTTAGAGAAATTGTGTCTTGTAGAAGTGCAATTTTATTGTCACAGTCTTCAATAACACATTTTACAAGATTGGATTGAACATGCATGTTAACATATTTGCCAAAATCAGCTTTACCAATTATATTATTCTTTAAAGCAAGTTCTCCAGCAAGCTTTATATCTATTAAGTGGCATTCCTCTTTGAACATGTTGAAAAACTTTAAATAAGTACCCAAAGATACATGTAAGGAGTTTAAAGACCTTTGTGAAATAACATGCTCTCTACATAATGGAGCTAGTTGGATATCTTTTTTGGTGATGTCACAAAAAAGACAGCAATGCCGACCTATGCATAACAGAAATGCTATCAGTATAGTAAGGTTTTCATTAATTTTTAATGTTTTTAAAGTCCTTAAGTTTCCTTGATAAGGTTTATTTACTTTCTAAAAGAAATGGTTTTTCGTATAAGTGTAAAAAAAGCAGAGCAAACTTACCAATAGCTCCTGTAACTCCATATACGCTGCAAAGAAAACCATAATCACCAAACATAAAGACACGAACATTGCAATTTCTAAATATTAATAACTGATAATTAACAATTGAATTGTAAGCATAAAAAAATAACAATTTAAATAAATAAAAAGAATATAATTTTATATAAACTATAATTGCATTTTATCATTGGCATTATTGCCAATGCCAACTTACTGCCATATCATGTTTTGTATCTCATCAACTTGCAATGTGTAACGAGACAGTCCTACTATAAGGTTAGTTCAATGGTCTTTGGCTTCAAATGTGCTGAACACAATACTATTTGATTTTGAGTTTGGTTGATCTTGGTTAACTATTTGATAACTCATTTTAAATGAACCATCTCCATAATCTCCACCAATTTTTATGTGGATTTCATCACACTTTATTCCATTTTGTTTTATTAACCTGAAACTTAAAATTAAAAAAAAAAAGCATTAAAAAAAGAATAATAGCTTCAACTCTTTATATGTTTAAGTAAAAAATATATTAAACTTTATAACTTTTGCAAATATATTAAACTTTATACCTTTGAAGAACATTTAGCCGGTTTTCAATATTTGAAGGTAGATTTTCTATGTATGCCCAGGGAGCATGTTTGATTTCAAGAGTAGAGTTATTATTTTCATTTTGAAATGTAAAATTCTCATCCAACACAATAAGATCATTATCTGCCCAGGTATTTGCAACAACTCTTTGTTTACTGTTAGAAGCAGTCTGGACATTTCTTGAATTCAACCATCGACAATATTTTGTGAGTAAACTTTTTCCTCAAATTAATTTTTTTTATTATAAAAGCATTAACAAGACATTATTAAAAACTCACTTTAACACATCTTTACATACATTTATGTGTAAACTTTTTTAATAATTGAAATTTCTTTAACTAATTGAAAAAATATTTTACCTAGTCATTGTTTTTAGTTTATTCCATGGTATCCCTACATTAGCTTTAAAGGCAACCAATTCTTCTGCAGAAAATTCAACAACTCCAACGTTAGCATTTTCCAAAATTTTTCTCTTTTGATTATAATGAAATGATTTTAGCATAACTGCAGTTTGCATTACTTGTGAATCTTTAGAAATTCTAATGACTAACCTCCTCCATTAGAAGTCTGTTTCTTTTTTTAAGCGTACTTGTACTGCATGATGCACTTTCCTTGTAAGCTTTAGGTGTTACAGTTAAGCAAAGAGGCTTTAAAAAAAGTATATATTTATACATTAAAAATATCATAACAATAATCTCTATTATTATGTTTATTTTAAACTTTAGACTAATTCATTTTTTCCATAAAATTTTGCATAACGATATTAATTTTTTTTTGAATACTTACTCTTGGCCCACCAGATGGAAATTCTATTGTAGTTGTTTTTGAATGCTCAAGTTTTTGCTTAATCACCAGCACGACTGCAGCTTCAATATTTCGAGGGATATCATTTGATTTATTGACTTGTAGAAAGAATCAATGAATTGTACTATGCTCTCTCTTTAAATGATCGTTTTGGCAATCATGACATTCATATTTGTCTTTAAAAAGAATTTTTTTTTCACAAAATCTGCATGCTATATATGAATGTTTTATCATTTCTGATACATGCAAAGAACTGCAAAGGCTATTAACCATGATGTAGGTTGAACATATAGAACATTTTGCTTCATTTTCTAGTTTACCTTTAATAAGCAATGCAATGCATCGGCTACAAAAAGAATGCTGACAATCTTTAATCACAACTGGTTGATGCATAATTTTTTCACCAACTTTACAAATACATAATGTTAAATGAGGATTGAGCTCAAGATTTAATTCAGAATACTGATCTTGGTTCAAAGGTAAGGATTTTAGAAACAGATTAAGGTTTATTTGCGTCCATCTTTTAAATGCTCCTGGTCTTCCTACATTTGGCTTTGGTTTTCGACCAGCTTTACCAAATACACAATTACACTCATTTGCTTGACATTTTAACCAAATTTTTGGTATAGCATTGAAAGTTTTATTACCTCGGTTTTCATAATTCACCATAGTTGCATTGCATTTCAAACACATTTGTGCTGGATGAACATCTAAACATTTATTTTAAATATTTATTTTAAAAATATTATAAATTCTATCACGCCTACTGATGGTTTTTATAGTCTTTTCCATTCAAATTTCCACAAATTCTGCATACTATAAGTAATTTTTGTTGATATTTTTCAGCCATCATAAAAATGAAGATTTTATAAAAACCTCTTGACTAAAAAATGAAAATATATTTCATAAAAAAATGATCGGTTATAGAAACTAAAATTTTTTGAGAGACGATTAACAATATTTTTATTAAAAACTAACCCAAATATCATAAAAATTTTACTTCGTCAATAATTAGCATCTATGTAAAGTGTTAGTTTAGGTAATATTCCAGTTAAAAGTTAAATAATTAAAGTGGATGTTTAAATATATTTTTCACATTGATTTTATGCTTAAAATAACTCATTTATGTAAAATTTCATTTTATGGGTCAAAATATTAGCAACCATTAAAATATTGTCTTTAAAAACAGGAAACAAGGTTGAAATATGATATACAAATTGAACACGCAAAATATAAAATTAGATAAGGTTGGCCCTAGATATATATATATATATATATATATATATATATATATATATATACATATATATATATATATATATATATATATATATATATTCTTTTAAACACCCAATAATTACATAAATTGTAGGTAAAAAAACAAATAAAGAAAATGACATGTGTATTCTTGTACTGTTCTTGGAATATTTTCTTCCATCAAAGTTCTAAATATAAGTCTTTGTTCCTTTAAATTCCATAATTGGACAGATTGTTTTAAAATTGCGGTGATATTGGCATCTAACACTTCCTTAGGGCGTGCAGTTTTAATTTTATTGCCCTCGATCATACATTGCAGCATATTAATACCAAATTGCTTGCATATTAGCCATATCTCACCAACAAATAAACTTTGGTTATTTATACACGGCAACTGAGTGATTATAATGGAGTAACATATGGGGTCATTAAGTAGCCTGATAAATAAGTTTAATTTGTTATAAATAAGAATGTTCGATACAGAGTCTACTTTGAAAAAAGAATGGAGGTAATTTTTACTATGCTTAGAAATATTAAAAAATGATTTTAAGACAGATCGTCCAACTTTATCAATATTCTGTAGAAACTTATTGTTGCAACCACCCAGTTCTAGTCCGTATAATAGCGTTGGAATAGCTAGGGAATTAAATAAATAAATAATCGTAGCAGGCTGGCAGAAGCGAATTCCGTTTCTTATAAGTGCTTTTGCAACAGATAAAAATTGCGTTATCCTTTCATTTATATTCGTTTTTTGGAGTGTTGCCGTCATATTTTTGTTCTTATTATCCCAAAGGAAACCAAGATGTTTTAAATTGCTTTGAAACTTAATAGGAGCATCGTTAACATAAATCACGTTATTGATGATCGAGCTTACTCCAGATATTAAAAATTCCGTTTTTTCTGCATTTAGTTTGATAAAGTTTGATATTACATACTTTTGGACGATGTTAATAAGATTTTAAAGACCAGATATAGTTGAACTTTGCAAAATTATATCATCTGCATACGCAATGACACCAGTGTATACTCCGTTTATTGAAGTTCCTACTTTGGATTCTGAGACAATTTTCTCTAAAAGATTTTCAGTATAAATATTGTAAAGATGAGGCGAAAGTATGGACCCTTGTCGAACTCCCTGAGACAACCTAAACTCTTCTGATGTGCATCCAAGATATGATACATTAGCAGTACCTGACCGATATAACGATGAAATGGTATGAACTACCGATAGTGGGATTTTTTTCTGATAATATAGTTTCTCAAATAGTAAATCCCAGTTACAACTATCAAAAGCTTTGTTAGCATCTAAACTGCATATATATACAGGTGAATTGTTATGATTATAGTGTTTTATTGTTTCACTCAGAAGAAATTCTGCGTGAAGGGTAGAGCTATTTTTTTTAAACCCAAATTGATGTGAATGACTCTCTGTGATATCTGGACATATGTGTACAATAAGATATTCGAGAAGTTTCGTAAAAATAGGTAGAATGCTGATTCCTCTGTAGTTATTTGGATTTTCCAGTGATGTTTTATAAGACTTAACTAATGGAATAATTGTGGCTGTTGATAAACATTTGGGAACCTTTCCATTTGTTAACATGCTGTTGTAAAAAGAAGCGAGTAACATTAGAAGATTATTACTGCGAGAGTTTTTAAGATGTTCAGCACTTATTCCGAAACAATCGTAGGATTTATTATTTTTAAGATTTAAAATACATTTTTCAATATCAGCTGTTGAAATAAACTTTGAATTAGGCTCTTTACTTATATGTGGAATTTGTTGAGGATTAAATTCTTTATTTGTACATTGCGGCGTATTAAGTATTTTTTGAAAGTGATGGCTAAATTCTTCAACGATTTCATTTTTGTTTTGCAATTTATTAATTGTAAAGAGTCGAGTATTCTTTTTGTTTTTTATTTTGCGAATATTGTCCCAAAACTTTTGAGGATTAGTATTGCGTAGATATTCGATATTTTTAGTTTTTTCGTAGATTTTTTTGTTATGTGCTGCTTTAACAGCTTTACGGAAGTTTTTTCGGGAATAGATATATCTTTTGTAGACTACGCATTCTACTGACTTGTTATAATCGGATTTTTGCCATTGCTTATAGTGAAAGGATAGGTTATCTTTACATCTTTTAAGCTCTGATGTCCACCAAGATTTTGAATACTTACATGTCACTTGTTGTCCAAAACACTGTTTAACTTTTTTTTTTTTTTTTTTTTTTTTTTTAGATTATTCACCTCCCCAAGGCCCGAGGGGGGCCACTACAGTCGAGGAGGATACTCATTTTTTTTTTTTTTTTTTTTTTTTTTTTTAATATTTTTTTTTTTTTTTTTTTTTTTTTTTTTTTAGTCATTATTCGTGGTACAACCCTCTCTCAACTCTTTAACTCCGAAACACGAACCTTGCCGAGAGAGCTGCATTTTTGATTTTGGAACATGTGATTTTAATTTCTGCTTCTATTTTTTCATCTATAAATGTGTAATTGCTAAAAGCTATAGATAGATTATGATTATAAAAATCAATAAACTTTTCATTCTTCCATGCATGTTTTGGAACTGAATCATACTTTTTCATTTTATTATTTATTTCGTTAGATAAGCTGCTACCTCTAAGGTTGATACTTGTGGATATCGGAAGGTGATCACTATTATTAAACGGTGAAGGGGGAATAACTTGACAATTTGTAAAACATAGTTCTGTATTTTTTGAAGATGCTATATGGTCAATGTAAGAAGAATTTAAAAGAGTTTTATGTTGATAGGTGTAGGTAGGACCAGCACCATTGACTATATCGACAAAAACCAACTCATTTGATTTAATAAAGTTTGTGAGATGTTTTGAAAGATTGTTTCGTGTTTTGTTGTTACGAAATTCTAAATCATATATTTTATAAGGAAATGACTGAAAATCTCCAGATATAATACATTCTGCTTCATCCTCATAGTTGTTCATGATTGAAGTAATTGTATGTAGTTGAGAAGAATATTTATCGTACGATTCATTATTGTTACGACAGCATGAAAGGTAAACCCCAATAAAAATTAAATGACGCTTGTTTATTGTGCCTTTTATTGCAAGAATGTTTTCATCCTCATGTATTATATGAAAAGACGACATACCTTTTTTAATAAAGAATGCGTTTCCTCCATACGGTCTACCGTGTGTATTTTTTTCTGCCGCATGAAAGATAACATTATGTGTTAGTAATGCAACATTATCTAACAGAAAACTCTCGATGTTTAGCAGCCAGTGCTCCGAAATAAAAATAATATCGAAATACTTTAATAATTTAGAGATATAATACGAGTTCGATTTAAAACTTTGACAGTTAAACGCACAAAGTGTTAATATTGTATTAGTTAAATTTAATTCTTTTTCTCCCATTATGATTTATAATTTGATTGTTGCATGAATGATGTAGAGTGATTTAAGAATTGTGGCAATTGTTTTTCAATATTTTGATGTGTTTTTTTGATTGATAGTGTTTCACGGTGCATTCTAAACGGTTTGACAATAATGTTATTATCCCAAACATCGGGTTTAAGTACCATTCTTTTTTCGCTACTTTTAATTTTCACTTTGAAGGATCGGTTGTACATGTTTTCTCTGTTAAGCTTAATGTCTAATGGCGTAATACCAATTTCTTTATTCATGTAGTTTGAAAGATCTTCTTCAGATAAGGAATTACAAACACCGCCTACAAATATATAAGACTCTCGAATAATACGTTGCCCTGCAATCGAGTTTCTGTTGTTAACGACTTTATTACCAAAGACGGGTTTTATCCTCTGCTTATCTATTTGGCTATTTATGACTCTATTATTTTTTCCTATCACTTTGAAATCTTGATAGTCTGCTATAAATTCGTTTTCTTTTTGCGGTTCAGGCTTAAGCAATTTAACCACGGTTGCGTAGGAATCTCTACTTTTATTTCTACAATCAACTTTCAAACTAGAATCCTCTGCAATGGAGCATACAGGAACATCTTGCAGTGTATTTATTTGGTTTGCGGAATGATAATTTATTGAATTTGAAACAATAGATTTTAAAACTTCTTGTGGTTTACTGTTACTTGCGTTAACAGATTGTGACGCACATTGAATTTTCACAATTTCGCTATTTGTTTTTTGTAATGCGTCGTATTTTTCCTGTAATAAATGCAAATCTGCCATGATTTTTTTATTTTCCGATTGTAATGCCTTTAAGCGATCGATAATTTCTTTTAAGATCGATGTCATATTTATATCTGATGATTGATAAATTTGTGGACTAACTTGTTTGGAGTTAGAAAGCAATTTATTGAAGTCCTTATGGAGTTGATTTTCCGCTATAGTAATCGACATCAGATAAATATCATCAAGACACGTTATTATCTTATACCGCTTTCTAAGATTTTTTTTCACTGGGTCTTCTGCGTCTAGAATAATGTTTAGCAACGAGAACTGCTCCATGTCAAAACGCTCTAATATTTCTGTAAACAATTCGACTCTTAATTTAAAAACTTCAGCCTCTTTAAACTGCGAAAGCCCATTGATAATGACTTCCTTTGGATGGGAACAAATTTCCTCTACATTTATTATATAGTTCTCTACAATATTGTTACTCGACTGTATTGTTAAAAACAACTCACCAATTTGTCTTGGTGCCATATAACATAAAGTTTAAATACATCAAAAATAAAAACTTGTTTTTTGTATTTTTTTCTGAAATAAATCTCTTCTGAAAAAAAAAAAAAAAAAACACGTCTGTTCGCCGCAAAGATGCGTAAAAATAGAGAAGATGCATCAAAAGTAGGTTTACCTAGAAAGACGACCTAGAAAGCGCGTCACAAGTTTAGCGCATGCGTTGTTGCTGAAATGTTCCGTCGTAAAAACCTCGTGGATTCAAAGTACCTTTTTTTTTGTATTTAAAGCAAGTTTACTTTTTATTTTGGAGATCAAGATGATTGAAAATAATGTTCACCAAGATTTGGAAGATGTAACGAGTAAGATTTTTTATTATTAGTTTATTATTTATCTATTATCAGTTTCTATTCAAGTATTGAGTAAAATTTTCATTCAATTTATATATTTAATAAATGTAAGTGTAAACACATATATGTTACAAATATATTGCAAGTTCCACTACTCACTGAACGTTTTTTGTGCAAGTTCCACTACTCGCTATAATTGGACATGCATTTTATTACCTTACTACATGATTTTACTATTTTTCGACTAATATATATATATGTATATATATATATATATATATATATATATATATATATATATATATATATATATATATATATATATATATATATATATATATATATATATATATATATTGTTTTAGTATTATATAGAACAAAGTAAAGGGGTAAGAACAGGTTTTTTTCAAAAATGTTGTTTTAAGCTCCACCCTATGGTTTATTGATATTTTTGCAATATTTTAATACAAATTTATTAATACAACCAGTTATTTTATACTTTTACTTATAAATGGAGTTTATGTCTTTATAAATTGTTATAAAAACTAATTATTATGAAAAGAACAAGATTATTTAATAGTTTCATAATTATGAGGTTCTTATAAACACATGTTATGTTTTGATCATTTTTTGATTTTTGTAAGAAAATAGTTTAATAATTAAGTTACACATTGATTAAATTTAACATTTATCTGTACTAAAATGTTTAATTACGTCATATTGTTCAAAGGCATTATGACATGATAACGTCATATTGCTCAAAGGCAATATGACATGATTACCATCATGTAAGAGGTCGTCCATAAAGTACGTACGCCGAAAATTTCAAAAATGTGACCCCCTCCCCCTGTTGCCATTCGTACTTTTTAGCCCCCTACCCCCTTTGAAAAGTACGTACGCTTTTGAAGTACCCCCTCCCCCCCTCCTTCTCTTTTCTCTTTATGAGTTAAAAACAACATTATTTTAGAAATTTAAATATTAGGAATCGTCCATTAAGTACGCCGGGAATGAGTAAAAATATTAAGTCATCAAAAAGTGGTGATATTCTTTATATTTCAAAACGTTCCATTTGATTAAAATAATTGCTCAATACTTTTCAAAAACAATATGAAGTATAAAAAGAATTTTGGAATTTCTTCATATTTTAATTTTCAATTAGTTAGCGCGATAACAGTGTTGTTAAGGGTAACAACTTTAAAAGCTAAAGTTTAAAAGTATTGTTAAACTATAAATATTAATTTTTGAAATTGTTATGTTAAAAGTATTTTTTACACTTTTATAATCTTTATTTTGTAAAAAATATTTTATAATGAAAATAAGATACTATAAATTATTTCAAAACTAAACAAACAACCCCGTTTGCATTTAATGTACCTTGTAAATTTAAGTTGTGCTTTAAATAGTTAGTTAAAAATTAGTTAGAAGGCGGAATTAATAAAATGAATAATAATGAAAAGTACAAAATTATTTACCAACAAGTAGCAAAAGCTATGCCACAAAAAAGTAAACAGGAGCAACAGAAAAAAGCTAATAGATTGTGGTATAAAGTTAAGCATAAAGAATTAACGTATGAATCAGTTTTAAAAGATCTCACACGAAAAACAATGGAAAGCAAAAGTCAGTTGATGTCTTTTTGGTCTAATGTTAAAACATCGAAGAATCAATCTATTGCAGTGAAGCTTCCTCTCATAAACGAAATATCAGATGAGGGACCAGAATCTTTGTTAACATCCGATGAAGCAGACAAAATAGATTTTGAAATCGATGAAATACTAGCTACTTCTTCTAAATTTGATATTCAAAAAAGTGAAAAATCACAAACAAAAGTCCCAATTGATCAGCCGCAAAAACCTCATACTCCCCAACAAGAGAAAATTTAAACTGAAATTTCGCAGTTAAAAGAGCAGCTGTTAACATTGGTAAATGTGCGCCGTGCAGGATTGATAACTGACGAACTTAAAATAAGATCAATTTTTGTTGAAAAGCAAATAAAAATAAAACAAACCCGTCTTAAAAAAATGAAACGCGAGGCAATCCGTCAAAGACAACGGCGAGCAAGTTTGAAACGAACACTTAATGATACTGTTGATGACACGCCCTACTTAAAATCAAAACTTTCTAAAATCAATAGAGAAAAAAATGGCAGACCAGCTGTAATTGAAGATCAGCCAGATCTTCTTACTGCCATCGTTATCATTGCATCAATAGGAGCCGCTGCTAGCGATCGACGAAGATCGCAGGAGTTACGTTCATGTATACACTTGATGACTTAAATAAAAGCCTACTAAAACTGGGTTATTATTTATCGCGATCTGCAACTTATTTGACTGATGCCTAAGCGATCAAACACACTTGAGGGAATACGTCAGGACTGCTAATATAGCTCGTGATAGGCATATCGATGCTGGATTTACATTTGCGTGCATGCAATACATGGATGAAATTTGTTCAATGTTTGGTCCAGATTCATGCTTTTATTTAAGTCTAGACGACAAAGCCAAAGTACCATTAGGATTAGCAGCTGCAACAAAACAATCACCACTTTTGATGCATCTTGATTATCAAGTATGTTTGCCAGATCATGAATTTTTAGTGGCTTCCAGACATAAACTTATACCGTCTGTTTATGCAGCTTGTATTATTGATCCAAACAAATTTGCTGACGCAGTGTCATATTCTGGACCAACGTATATTGCTATTAGATCTATGAAGGATGATAGCAGCACTGCTTTTACTCATGGTCGTAATTTGGAGCGTCTTGTTTCAATTGAAAATTTTAAGCTTCACATTTGTACTCCAGAAGGTCAGGTAAAACCTATATTTGTTGTTGCATGTGATGGAGGCCCTGATGAAAATCTAAGGTTTGTAAACCATTGCAAGTTGCAATTGCAAGATTTATAAAATGGGATTTGGATGTCTATCTAACAAGAACTCATGCACCTCATCACTCAGCATATAATAGGGTTGAACGGCGTATGGCTCCGCTGAGTCGAGAGTTAGCAGGATTGGTTTTGCCACATGATCATTTTGGGACACATCTAAATGCATCTGGAAAAACAATTGGCGTTGATTTAGAAAAAAAAAATTTTGCTAAAGCTGAAGAAACTCTAGCTGAGGTATGGTCTGATATAGTAATTGATAACTATTCTGTTTGTGCTGAATATGTTGAACCTTCCAAACTGTCATCAGTACCAGAGCAAGATTCAAAATGGATTGAAAATCACATGTCATGCTGCTGAAGGAATTTTTATTCCTGAGCCAAAGTTAACACGAAGTATTCCTAAACCTTACTTTTCTTCTCTAGCGCAGCGCTTGGGATATATAGGTTCCAAAATTTCGATGGAAGCTTCCTTTGATTTGTACTGCCCATCAATTTCACAACAAAAAATTGATCAAAGAACTTGCAAAACCTGCAAAATTTATCACGCTTCTAAAGCAAGTGTTAAGCGTCACAAATGCATGTTTAAAAACGTAATCAACACAACCTCAAAATAAAAATGACGATGAAAACAATGATACTCATTTAACAGTAAATGAAAGTAATTCTGATCAAATTCATGTCATTGAAAACATATTTGATTGGGTGAAATCACCCTTTGATTTAGATCACCAACAATTTAAATTAATTGATTAATGAAGACTATATTATTAATTTTGTTTATGCAATATTAAAACGATGTTTTGAAACCTATAAAGATAACAGTTTTTTTTTTAGTTTGTGATTACTTAAAAAAATTGTATCACCCTGCCCTTAACCACAACGTATACTTTAAAGGTACCAAACAAACACTCTTGCCAGTTTGTTGATTTAAAAGTTTCCTGTTTGCCAGCAAAAGCGCTTAAAGATCAACTGCACAAATTTTTCAACAAGTCTTTTTTGTTTTATTTCGTGTAAACGATCTTTTAAATGATTGCAAAGTAATAACTGTCACCTTGATGTTCAAATTTTCAAACACTTAATTGATTGCTTGCATTTTTTTTAGCTGAAATACTTTTCAAAAATTTATAATCTCCAGTTTTCTCAAGCTTCTTTGTTTATTTTATTTATCAAATAAGTTAGCCTCGACAAGACAAATCAATTTTGTAACGTGACATTTTTTATATTTAAGAAATAATAACTATGTTCTTATACACAAAAAATTTTCGTATTTATATATGATTGAGCACAAATTTGTTTTCCTCGGGGTAATTAATCTCCTACTTTAATTGCGATACAACAACATAGGTGGAGGGTATGCAAAAAACTGTGAAAAAACTATCCAGGCTGGATATTGTCAAAACAATTGTTATGACTATCGCAATCAAATCTTTTTGAATATCGCAAGAAAATACAATAATTGTGCATTATCATTAAAACTTTCCCTATTCCTAAATAACTAATAAACGTAACCAAGTATGTGAAATGTTACATTTGTAAAACACTTCAAACGTAACTATGAGGTACCATATAAACATTCCGGCCTGTTTATTTGAAACTAAAAACCCACAACATTTTTACCAAGTTCTTTAAAACTTATTACGTTTTTATTGTTAAATTTAAACAAATTTTACTAATTTTTAAGTTCCTTTGGTAAAAAGAACTTTAAAGTTTCCAAAAATAAATTGTAATTAGATCTTCTTTAAGGGCAAGTATACTTCCCTCCCTCTTCAACGGTCATTTCATAGTGACGGTCATGGTTTTATTATTTTAAAAAAATTATTTATTTATTATTATATTCAAAAATATCTAGTTATTTATTAAAAAACATCTAACGGGTGATGCGGAAGTTATCGGACAAATCCTAATTTCATTATTTGAGCATAAAAATTAGTTTTTGTGGTTTTATGCGTAGGCATAAACGTTCTATAAAATATAAACTTTATTATTTGAAACACAATTATTTAAAATGAGGTTAAATGCAGCTGAACGAGAATCTTTTCAAAAGCGACTAAAAATGTTTTTTGTAAATAAACCTAATATAAAAAAAAAAAAATCGTAAATCATTTTGAAAAGGAAGGATTTGCTCGAAGTACAATATATGATAACCTAAAAAGACTTGAAACTGTTCAATCGTTTTCTGATAGAAAGCACCCGGGTCGTCCGACATCCTGGACGAGAGAAAAGAAGGCCGAATTAACGAGACTTGTCAACAATCGAAAAGGGGTCAGTCAGAGAAAAATAGGTATTAAATTCAGTGTAAATCGATCGACAATTGGTCGTCAGTTAAAAAAAAAAGAATATTAAATATAGAAAACGTGAAAAAACTCCAAAATACACTATAGAACAACAAATATAGGCAAAGAAAAGAAGCAGGAAACTAGTTAACCAACTCTATAACACAAAATCGCTTCTAGTCATCGTAGACGAAAAATACTTTTGTTTTGCAGGGGACAACATGCCTGGAAATTCTGGATACTACACAAACAACAAAAAGACATGCCCAGAAAGTGTTCGTTTTATAGGAAAAGAGAAATGTCCAAAAAAATTATTAATGTGGATAGCCATATCTGACCGTGGTATGTCCAAGCCATTGTTTTGCACTTCCAAGGCTGTAGCGATCAATTCATCAACCTATATTAATGAATGTTTAGAAAAACGACTTCTTCCATTTATTCACAAGTATCATAGAGACTTGAACTATTTATTTTGGCCAGATTTAGCAAGTTCTCATTATTCTAAAGGTTCTCTAAATTGGATGGACCAATATGTCTATTACGTTGATAAAGAATCCAATCCCCCAAATGTTCCTCAAGCACGAATAATTGAAAAATTTTGGGGACATTTGGCACAGAAGGTTTACGAGGGAGATTGGCAAGCTTCAACAGAGCAAGTTTTGACTGATCGCATTAAACTAAAACTACAAGAAATTGATTTAAACTTTTTACAGTCGCATATGAAAGGCGTCAGAGCAAAATTGAGATCAATTGCAGATGGTGGTATTTTTTCATATAATAAATAATATATTTTTATTAAAAGATAAATGCTTTATTTAAAAAAAATATAATAGTAGTTTGTTTTTTTATTTATAAATAAGTTATTGACGTTTTTATTTTGTCCGATAACTTCCGCATCACCCGTTAGCTGTAGATAAGTATTTGTGAGTGGTGGTAAGTTAGAAATACAAGCATTAACTAAGAAAAATTACTTTTTTTAATTAGTGCGTACGTACCTTTATATTCAACCCACCCCCCCCCCCCCCCCCATACGCTTTCGTACGCTTTTTGAAGATCCCCCCTCCCCCCTATGAGTGTACGTACTTTATGGACGACCCCTAAAGTGATGTTTTTTGAACAAGTTTATTTTTTTCAATTTTTGAATTTTTTTAAATGTTAGGCTTTTTTTTTATAAGCCTCTCTAATTTTTCTCCGATTTTATATTAAAAAATTAGTGCAAACTAAAAATTTTTTTTTTTTGTACTACACGGTCGTTTGCAGGAGGAAAGTTATTATACGCATGCGCAGTGGAATTACATTTATTGAAGAATTTTTAAAATAGCTATGGTAACAGCGTTATAAAAACTAATCAGTGACAACGAGTAGTTTGTTCAATTTTAGATAATTAAATAGGTTTTTAACTAGTTTTTTCATGAAATTATTTTGAAAATAACTTGAGCTGTACGAAGAAATTTTTCAAATAAAATGCAAGACCTCTGATTGTGAATAATATCTACTTTCAGCTAAAGCAACTTTAGTGTTTTTGTTTACAATTTTCAAACCTTTTTTAAAATATTTTTGAGCGTAGAAATTTTTGAATTTAAATTTATTCAGCAAGATGAACCTTTTATCTTTTTTGTATTTTTCGCTTATATAAGGATTCAATTTTTTTTGCAGGGTTAAAAGAAAATCTTAATCATTAAACTTTTGTAACCTGTTGCTATGGTACTCTTTTCCGATGTGACTAGTGATCGACCGAAACCGAAATTTGAGCCGAAACCCGAAAGTACCGAAATTTCGGTTCAGTGAAGCCGTAGCCGAAACCGAAACCGAAATTTTGGCCGAAACCGAAATTTCGGCCGAAATTTGAAAATGAATGTTTAAAATCCCTGAACCTTTTATGATCACAGATTTAAAGCAAAAAAAAACTATTTTACATATATCTAGCCAATCACCATGTAACAGAGTTTGATAAAAACTCTGATATGTCAGGACATTTCAACAATTAAAGGTAATAATTGAAGTATTTTCTCTGCGAAATACATATTTTTTCATGTTTTCTGGCAAAAGTCTGTTTCTTTCATTTGAAAGAATTTCTCTAGCAGTTAAAATCAACCTTTTAACTTCGGCAGATGTTGGTGGAGGTCTAAGGAATCTCTTTGCTACTTTTGCCAAACCTAACTTTGCTTTTAATGTTGTTTTCTAATATAAATCAATGAAATTTTTTTTTTGTTATTTAGGTGCCCCAAGAAGACCTATAGGTCTTGTCACAGAGCACCGCAGAAGTGCATTTAACCAGGAAGTTCACGCCTCCTTCATTACCGTGACGCAAAAATATATCCGAAGCTCGTTTTGAGCCTGGATCTCCTGCTTATAAGGCAAGCGCTCTAACCACTGCGCCACGGTCGCACAAGAAACTTCAGACCTTCTTTGAAGTTTGAATCAATTTTTGAGATTTAGATTGTGCGATCCACGAGATATTTTCAAATTGCAAGTTCCGTATTTGAAATCACTAACTGTCACGGTAAAATGATTCCATAAACCAGTTTTTTATCGATTATTTTCCATTGTAAAATTTAGCACTGAGAAACTTTTGATTAAACTATTGGTTTGGGTTGCTTTACTTAAATGTTAATTCATTTTAAGAATGATTTGAGAAAAGTAACTTAAAACTATTATGTAACGTGATTTCAATTAAAATTTTTACAATTGTTATAATTAAAAATTGATTTACTAACAAATGATTACAATTAGGAAACTGTCATGATCCCACTCTATGTTAAAGCTTAAAAAAAATCTTTTAAAAGTTTCGGTTCATTTCGGTTGCGGTTTGAACCGAAATTTCGGCCGAAACAGGAAAAATAAAAAAATTGTTGAAACAGAAATTTCGGTTTCGGTTTCGGCCGAAGCCGATAGTTTCCGTTCACTAGATGTGACTATATATATATATATATAAATATATATATATATATATATATATATATATATATATATATATATATATATATATATATATATATATATATATATATAAATATATATATATATATATGTATATGTATAGTGCTCAATATTCTTAGAGAGAGCATAATATTGTTATATGTTAGTAACATAATATTTTTATTTGTTAGTAACATAATATATATATATATATATATATATATATATATATATATATATATATATATATATATATATATATATATATATATATATATATATATATGTATATATATATAAATATATATATATATAAATTAGTAAAAAACACTTATATAACTTTTTTCTTCAACTTTAAGTTTCACCATTGCTGGATCATCAGGAAGAGTTACTAAATTTAAAAAAAATTCAATTTATAGAAAAAATTATTTTACAGGAAGTTATAAATTATTATAACTGAAAATAAAAATAACTTTTTTTTAAATTACTATATTTTTTTGGTTAACGGGAAGTTACAGAAAGTAGTTATTAAATAAATTTCTTTGGAATGGGGATAATTTAATTTGGTCATTTGTTTTTATAATTTTTTAAGAGGTATTTATTTTCGTGTTTACATTTAGAAATTAATTCAAATTTTTAATTTAATAAATTTTCCTGATTTAAATGAGTAATTATTTCAAATTTTTCTTGCAAACATAGCATACATTTTTTGGAAATTATTATTTAGCAGGGCATTTAATATTGCTCTGTTCTTTAAGAACATTGAACACTCTATTTGTAAAATACACTAACAAAATTTACACACACACACACACACACACACACACACACACACACACACACTCATATATATATATATACATATATATATATATATATATATATATATATATATATATATATATATATATATATATATATATTAGGGCCCTGCACATAATATATATATATATATATATATATATATATATATATATATATATATATATATATATATATATATATATATATATATATATATATATATATATATATATATATATATATATATATATATATATATTAGGGCCCTGCAAATTGACATTTTTTGTTTCGAATTGAATCTCAAAGCAGGTCTTGATTTGCGAATCGAATCAGCAATTCGTGGTAAACCAAATTTAAGCATTTTTTTTTGCAAAAAAACAAAAGTATTTCTTTGATTAAATTCTTCTTGCCCATTTTTAATATGTTTTTTGAACACCTCAGAACTTTTAGAGGACATGGTCTTGTTATCTAGAGTGTTCCATAACGAGATGGCTCTAAATATAGTACAACATGTATCCTTATATTTGGAGCCATTTGAAGGTAGAATCATTTTTTTGCTACAACGAAGTTTAAAAGGAAGGTTTTTTGTATTGAATAAATCCTTCATAAATTGCGGATTTAGATAATTAATTGATTCAAAAACTTCTATCATAAGAAAGCGCAAATTTCTTAAGTGGATCCTCGGACTATTATCAAAACTTAACAATTCATCAAGAGATAAGTCAAACCTTTTATGGATAATACAAAGAGCTTTTTTATGAATTTTATTTATAAGGTTGTCATAGTATTTAGAACAAAACATCCATATTAGGGGACAATAAGAAAAATTTGATATTATGAAGGCGTTAAACAACAATGTAGCTTTATTACGGGATAAAAAACTTCTTATGCGTGAAAGGGCAAAACATTTACCATTAGCTTTACTGCATAAGTGTTTAATGTGTTCTCCAAAATTTAGATTCTTATCAATTGTAACACCAAGTAGTTTCACCCTATCAGAGGCAAAAACAGTTATATTACCTATTTTTAGGTATTGATTATTTGTGTTTTTTAAACCAACTAAAAGTAATTGGAATTTATCAGGGTTGGCAACCATCGAGTAAAACTTAAACCAGGCAATGGTATTAGTTGCTTCTTTTTGCAATCGAAAAATAACCTTTTCTAAGCTGTAATCACAGGCATACAGCGTATTATCATCTGCAAAGTTGCACAATTCTGTATCTTTAATAAAGAAGAATATATCATTTATAAAGATATTAAAGAGGATGGGGCCAAGAATGGAACCTTGAGGCACTCCCGATAAAATATCAACACAATTAGAAACAGAAGGTCCTATCCTTACCCTTTGAAATGACGGGAATGTTCCATCCTTACCCTTTAGAAATGACGGGAATGTTACATCTAAGATGCTATTATTGATACAATCTGTAAGACTATCCCTAAAGTATATTAAGTAAGATTTTAACATAAAAGTTGGTATTTCACCAGTTATTTTTTTTTTCATTCATAGACCCTATAATTTTTGTAATATCATCAGGTGTAATACAATGAAACTTGAAATTATGTGCATTCATTTTGAATTTATTTTTAATGTTTCTTATACCAGGATGGTCAACATACTTTTTTATAGCTGACTCAACTGGGTCTGAAGTGCAAGGAGAAAAAGACCATTTAATATGGTCGGCCATACTTGATGGCAATGCAACATTTATGAAATATTTATTAAAAATATTAGTCAACAAAGAACTGTCTGAGATAATGTTGCCATTTTCAGTCAAAGTGGTACGCTCGTTAGAATTTGTAGATTTGTCGGAAAAGAAAGGCTTAGTTAGCTTCCAGAGAGATGTATTTAAAGTCGAAAGTGTATTGATTTGCTCAAAGTACTTCTTCTTATTTTTTCGGTTAAGCTTAACCACCAAATTCCTTTGTTTTTTGTACATTAGAGCTGAAAAATCGGATTTATCAACTAAAATTTTTTTATATAATGAAGAGCGGAGCATAATTGCTTTTCGTAAGTCTTTAGTTATAAAAGGTTTATTGTTACCTCTTAGGATTTTTGATTTAAGAGGGGCATGAATATTAAGCAAATTGCTAAATATCTCATTAAAAGTACTAATATCATAACAAAATTTTAAGTTGAAACGGAGTTTTTTTGCAAAAATCTCACTTGAGAAAATTTTGAACGATCTATATATAAGTTTTTTAGGTGGTAACTTACAAAATGTGGATCTTAGCATGGTGTATATTAAATGATGATGATCACTCACACCCGTACCAAAGGTATTTGAATGTTGGAAGCTCAGCTTTCTGTTAGTAAGGATAAGGTCTATACAGGAAGGGTTATTGACCGATTTAAAACAAGTCGGTTGTTTAATTAAATTAATACATTGATAAAGTTGAAGGAATTCCTTCTTTTTTTTTTTTCTGAAGGTTGTATATTAAAGTCTCCTATTAAAATAAAATCTAGATATGATTGCAAATAAAAGTCAAGCACTCCTTTAAGGTGATTGAAGAAATAGTCACAATTCTGATTTGGGGGTTTTATAAGTGGCTATTATGAGCCATTTCCGCATTCTTAATTTAATTTCAAAAGTGATAATTTGAATGTCTCTGGGGAAATCCTTTTTAGCAAATCTTTTAGAAATGATATTTTCATTTATGTATACAAGAAGACCTCCACTATGTTGAGAGATATCAAGCCGATAAGGCGTTTTATAACCTGGATATAAAAATTGATTTATTGGAAAGAAGTCATCTAACTTGGTTTCACCTAATATAAGTATATCAACAGTTTTATTTATATAGGTAACAATATCTGAAATTATTACGAATTGAATTAATATTTAAAAATGCTAAACTGATATTTTTGGGATGTTTGGCCCTTAGATTATCCAAATCAGAATTTAGACTAATCTCTTCAATAGTACTTGGTAAGGTAGATTGGTGATAAGAATCTATAGGGGAATGTCTATCAAATAGACTTTAGATATGCGTTAAAGTTCATGGCAAGTCTACCTGATCCTCGTGTATTTAAGTGAAGACCACGAAGCCCAAGGTGTTCATTAGACAAATTAAAGTTATCAATAATATTAAATTTAGTTAGTTTTAATTTTTCGGCTAAGTGTAGCGACGTTAATTGAGCTTTAGCATTATCGAAACGACGTGTAGATAAAATTATTGAACATGAAGGGCTAGATTTTGAAATGAAGGAAACAAGATCTTTTAATTTTGCCAAAGATCTTTTAATTTTGCCAGATTCAGACGAATCATTTGTACAATTATTTGTTCCAACATGCAGGATAATATTTGAAGGTTTTTTTTTCAAAAGTGGAACTAGGTTATAATGCATGTCTTCAATGGTAGCACCACTAAATACTCTTACTTTTACTTTTCCAAGCTTATGCATTTTTTTTTCGTTAATCCCCATCAAAATAGAGTCTCCACATATTAGCGTCGTTCCTACTGGCCATTTATATTCATCTGTTTGGTTATTACGAGGATTGATTATTTTAGTGTCATTGTTTACTTTTTTTATTTGATTTTTTGTATTTTTTACATTTCCAACCGCTTTTGTACTAAGGGAACTTGGAGTCGAAACAACACCATTTGATGAAAGATTTTTATACTTTAAAAAGTCTGACTGATAATTTTTTCTGACTGAGACGAGTTGATTTGTTACATTTTCAAAATTATTTATTGAATTACGCATTATTTTATTATTGTTTGAGTTTGAGGATACAGCTGGTTCAGGAATATTATATTTTTTAGAATTTAAATAGTTAATGTTTAATTGACGGCGAACATCTGCTAAGTCATTATTTAAACGGTCTTTAATCTCTTTACTTTTACTATCAATAATTTTAATACTACATTCTTATTGCCGGAAGGCATTAATGGTTTCAGATTTTGGTGAATTAATTGAGTTTTGGTTTAATGGGCTATTAAAATCAAAATCGTTTAAAAAGTTTAAGTTTTGAGTTGATTTTAAATCAGTCACGGTTGATTTGACTTCTAGCTTATCGATTAAAACGGCAATAATTTTCCTGAACTCTGATAACTCCTCTTTTAGAAATAAATTTTCATCTTTTAAAATTGAAAGACTAATTTCACTGCTTTTTAAGTTTTTTAATTCGTAATTCAAAATTTTAATTTCAGATTCTAAGGTTTTAACTTTTTTATGATTAATTTACAAAGATCAGGTTCTAATTTTGTTTCAGGAACTATAAGTACTTTATACGACTCCTTACCATTTTTTATTAAGCAACTTAAAAGGTTTTTTGATACAAGTAAATTAAGAAACTCACTTACATGTAATTTTTCAAGCCGATTTTCAAAATGTTTCAATACTTCTTCGTAAATACTTTCCGTATCTGCTCTTTTTTTAGGGGAGATTTCCCCTAATTATATTGTAGACTACACCACTAAACCCAATGTATTTTTTGAATAGACCAATAAACATGAGTTAAGATAAAAATATAAACTTAGAAAAGTTTGTAAATTGTAAAGTTAGTCGGTAATTTTCGCCGTATTATATATAATCGACACCAAAGCCGGTGTGCTAAGTCTCTCGACTAAGCAAACTGAGATACCTGCCACGGCGCATCAAATTTATCACACAGGGTTCCCACCAGAAAAAAAATAACTCAGTTGTTAATTTTAAGTTACAAGCACCGGCGTAGAAACAGGGGGATGGAAAAACGATTGCCCCCAACTAATTCATAATTTCTATTTTTTTAATTTAAATTCTAACTGCCTTAGCTCCCCCCCTCCCCATCCCCCGCTTAATTTCTGGAGAAGGGAAGAGGCTTTTTCATGATCAAACTTTGAGAAGGGTTGCATTATTGTTTGCTCTTAAATTTTACGTAACAAAATGGTTGCAAAAGCAAACAGGTACTGAATATTGAATATAGTTAACTAAAAAAGACAGTCATCGTTGCTGCTGAAGCTAAAAAGACTACTTTTAAAAAACCAATTTTATTCATAATATTGAGTTTAAATGGTATAGAAATATATTTTCTGAATCGAGAATAAATTTCAAGTAAAATATAATAAAAAACAAAGTTTTGATTTTTTAATGTTAACCGATGTGCCATCTTAAATTTAAATAAATTTAAAAAAAACATGAGCATCTTTTTTGATTATTTATACACGGCCTGAGTCGCATGTTCTCAGGAGTAGTCTGATAATGATATTTAAATTTTTTTTAAACTATTAATTATTTAAAATATAAACCAACCCCTCTCCACTAAAAACGAACGCCGTGGTCCATGTTGAGTAATGTGTAAAAAAACAACGTCGTGGCCCATAAGTGCGTAAAAAAAAAAAAAAAAAAAAAAAAAAAAAATACGATTAGGGTGATATTTATTTACACCCCAAAGACTAAAATTTATTTTATACTAAGTAATGCTTTTAATATGTTTGTGGCTATGAAAATAGCCGTTTTTAATTGCTCTTCTTTGGAGACTTTCTCAGTGGAATCAAATGTTAGGTATTTAAGAATTTTTTAAAATAAATTTTCTTTTTTTTACACATGGTTTAAGCTGAATGTTCTCCGGTTTTGTCTTTTGGTAATAGGATTTAAGAATACTTTTTAATTGGATCGTTGGACAAGGAATTGATTGATATATATTTTTCAGTTTATTGAACTCCATGTGTATTGACTCACCATAACACACGCCTCAACATCACCATAACACACGCCCAACATCAACATTGACACACGCCTTGTTCGCCATAAAATCCAAATCACGCTCTCCATTTTTCTAAAAACGGAATAGCATGACGTTCCAGCATATGCAACTTTGGCGAAACTGAGGCCTCGGGCCAATTTTCCCGATAAAATTGCATTAATTCGTTTATTTTCTTTTCTGAACAATTTAAATATTAATGTAATATAAGTTATAAAAAAAATCAGGAATAGCACTAAAGCATGTTTTACATTATAGAAATAATAAAACTTACTTAACATACTTAATTTTTCTGCTGAAATAGTATTTTTGGATGAAAATATGTAATAACATTGAGCAAATTTATCAAAGAGCTGCTTGTATTGTTTGCTAACTTCAATTGATTTAGTATGTATTTTTGTTCCTGAATACCCTTTGTCATAAACAAACTTAGGAATATAGTTGCGTAACCGAAGTATTGAAGGTTTCTAAATAGAAATATATTTTAATAGTTAATACTTATTTATTATTAACATAAAATTATAGGTAATACAAAGTTTTAACCTGTTTATAATAAAATTTATTAAATAAAAGTTAAAAAGTAACATAAAACTTAAAAAGTAACATATTACTTTTAACATTTTATGCACATGATTTCCAATAAGACTTTTTCCATGATATGCTTGACGTTGAACATTAAGCTGCTGTAATATTGTCTCGATCATTTGTATGCAAGGTCCCTGACCCTTCTTTAAAAAATATTCTTCAAGAATATTAAATAGATTTGTCTAAAAAGAAACTCGTAAAACACTATGTACAACAAAAATAGAACGACTTAGCGAAGGTTTTAGCGCATGGGTTAAAAATGACTAAAAGGCTTTTTAAAACTTTTATAGAAATTATACCTTTTTAAATTAAAATATTTTTTTTGCTCCTTATTTTTTCTGATCCCTCAGAACCCCTTACATCTGGGGCCACTTTTGTTCCCCTCACCACGTCACTGTTATTAACAATTGAGGTTCACATGTAACAGCAAACTAAGTATTCCCATAGCTAACATTAGCATTTCAAGTTTGAAGTTACTTGAGTGCCTAATAAAATAGGGCATGAGAATTTGAATTTTACGTCTTTTAAAGCCCTGATTACACTGAATGTTTTTATTTTATCCATTGGATATAATTTCTGTTAAAATTTAACAAGTGAAATTTATAATAATTAGATTGTTTCTTATTTTGAAAAATATACAGTTTTAAGAATACAAACTTCACTATTAAGAAATTATAATTAATAAACTCTCAATCAAAAAAATTACCTTTTTGTTCTTTTTCATTGTTAAGTAGGTCAATTTCTGTCAAGTAAAGAGATTGAACATCATATACATCATCTGAATTGCTAACTGCAGCTAATAAAATGACATCAATAACCACTTGATCTTCAATATTAGGAATGTCTATTTGAAGATTCCACAACTGCTTTTGTTTATTTATAAAAACGTCATACTCTTCTGAGCATTTTGTGCTGCTTTTTGGAGGTTCAGCAGCCATCATTATGTCCAATTGATGAACTTCTTCTTCAAACATGTTAAAAAAATTTAAATAAATACCAAGAGCCATGTGTAGACTAGGTAAAGGCTAATAAATTAAATATAATTTATATTATAATAAATTAAATATAATTTATAATAAATTAATAATAATTTAAATTAAATTATTAATAATTTAATATTAAATTACTAATAAATTAAAAATAATTTATATAAAGTATAGTACTTTGATACTATTTTTGAATATCATGCTCATAGTGATTTTTCACTGTCAAGGTAAAAAAGATAAAAAATACTATAATAATATATATTATAAAAAATTACTTGGTCTAGTGGTATTTTTAAAATTGGTTCGCTTATCACATTATTGAAATTTTTTGCAATACTCTTTAGTCCTCCATTTTTCATAAACCTTTTATGATCCAAACGTAAATCTTCCAATGTGCGATATTTCATTTCAGGGTCAATACATTTCATATCATTTGCTGTGGCATAACAGAAAAGACAACAACGCCTCCCTAAAGAATAAAATAAACAATATATTGATAATTAAAAATTAAATTACATTATTTTATATTATTAAACAAGACCATCATTTTGAATTTTAGGTAAGATTATTGATAATTGGTTTTGTGATTCATACCCAAAATCAGTTATCTCAATGATTTTCTTGATAAAGAAAAACTTACTAGTTAAAAATTTTTAATAAAAATACCTGAAGCTCCTGAAATACTATAAAGTGCACAAAGAAACTTTTAATCAGCAAAAATGAATACTCTAATATTTCTATCCCTATAAATAAAGCTAAATGTGTTATTCGCAAATGATTGTAATAAATCTATACTCCATAGAAGTGTATAAAGATTATCAAATGAACAATATAAACATTATCAATATATTTTAACAACTTTTCATCTTATAAAGATAATCTAAATAAAAATAATCAACAAAATAAATAAAGATCTAAAAAAAAGGGTCTAAATAAAGATAATCTTGTTAAAGTCTTTTTTTTTTAATCTCTGAGTTGCTTCCTAAAAATGCCTTCACTAGTTTTACTAAACATAGCCCAAAAGATATTTCAAATCTTGAAATGGCATCTTTAATATTGATTTGATAATCCTTTGCCTCAAAAATACTAAAAACAATGGTGTTATCTTTGCTGTTTGGGTTTATGGTATTTGCTACTTGGTAAGTCATTTTAAAACTTCCTCTGCCATAATCTCCTCCTATTTTAATCCGTATCTCTTTCTTAGGGAAAAACTTGTGATAATGAAGACTTTTACAACTATAGAAAAGTTATAATACATATATATATATATATATATATATATATATATATATATATATATATATATATATATATATATATATATATATATATATATATATTTATTAACAATATATAATACATTAATATTAACAAAAATTGGCTAGTGATGATGGATATACACATTTTAACAACTTTAATACAAAACCCTCATGTATTTTACATCACATTTTACATTAACTTATCATTATGTAGGGGGTCAAATACATATTAGTGTTAATATGCTATAGTGTCGTACTTCTATTTGTATTTGATTAAAGACAATTTTAATATTATTATTATTTTTGATCAAAAATTATTTTCAGTTCATAAAAAATAATTAAAAAAAAATTGAGATTTATTCAATAATTTATTGAACACAATCAATTTGTATCAGATATAACACACTACAACTGAATTATGGATCTGATATATCAACAATTGCTGATGACAGCTGGTTTAGAAACCAACTTGCAGTTGCTGCATGTTAAAAACATGAAATTATTTTTTAAAATCATTATTTCAATCCAAATCACCTTTCTAATTGATCAAGATGTTTGAAAATATGTGTTTGCAGATTTTCAATATAACCGTAAAATGCATCTTTTATTTCAAAGGTTCCTTTAATTTCCTTTTCAAATATAAATGAGGCATTTTCTACAATAAAGTCACACCCAGACAGTTTTTCACTAACTATTCGTTGTGAAGAATGTGATGCTGTTTGTATATCAAAACTCTTTAACCATCTGTAAAAAATTATTTACAATATTCTATAAAAATAAATAACATTTTTAACTAACTTAAAAACATGCAAAAAATAAGAACCTAGATATATTTTTAAGCTTTTCCCAAAGTATGCAGAGATCTGCTTTCAAAGCTACCATCTTAGTTGCACTAATTGTGACTTTAATATTAGAATTAGCCAATATTTTTTCTTTTGTTTCTGATGGAAGTGAATTCAGAAGCTTTGAGGACTGGCTACAAACTGCGTCATTAAATGGACCAGACACAACTTCTATATTTCTTTTGACAATAACATTTCTTTCTCGTACAGTTGCATTTGATGCCTTATTGCTTGTGACATATGCCTTTGGAATAGATGAAAACAAAACAAGCTAAAAAAAAAAAAATCTATGAAAACTATTTATTAAATGTTAAATATTTTATTAAATATTATTTATTATTTAATTTACTATTTAACAATTATTAAATATTTAATTTACTATTTAAAAAAATCAATTTTAAAATCAAAAATTTTACTCTAGGTCCTCCACTTTTAAATGAAATTGATTTCCCACCACTTTGTTTCATCTTTTGTTTAAGAATGTGAAGTGTAGCATCTTCTTGGGATATGACTACTAGCTGTTAGATTAAAAATCTCTGAAATGCTACTGTTAAAAGTATATGATGATGGTGACAAACTTGATGAAGATAATGGTGATGACAACAATATTGAGATGAGTTGTGTTAAAGATTTTTTATTGCAGGCGAGCTTAAGATGTAAATACACATCGTATTCTTTTACAACATTGAATTTTGTTTTACATATAATACATTGAACAGTCAACATTTGTATAAGTGAATTTGTTTTATTGCTGGTCACGAAGTCTTCAGGCAACACAGATGTATCACATTATGGGCATAAAGATTCATTAATGTACTTTATTTTAACATTTTCTGCTATACAGAAAAAACAAAACAAGTGTTCACATTTTTTTAAAGACACTGGTTGCTTTGGTATTTTACCACACAAATTGCATATGCATAGTTGCAAATAAGGATTGAATTCATTTTTCAAATCACTATTATCTATTTCCATATTGTGTATTGTGAAAATATTTTCTTTTAAAATGCTAAACATTGAAGTCCAAACTTTTTCACCAATTCTAGGATGACCAATAAACTTTGTTTTATCTCTTATTTGAGATTTTGAAGCATTGAGACTTTGACTCAGTTTTTTTGCCTGATGACAAGTATAACAGTCATCACAATGATGTGTCCATTGTGTACACAAAAGCAGAGTGATTGATGACTTTCTTTTGATTACAATGTTAATTGTTAAGTAGCATTTGTGACAAATGTTTAAAGGGTGAACCCCTTCCACATCTATTAGTTTAATGTGAAAAATATTTTCAATTTTACTTTTTTGGATGGCTCCAATAGGGTATTTTTTTTTAATAACAAAACAACCACAAACTCTGCAAAGGATATTTAAGTTCTTGATATGCAAATCCATCTAAAATAAGTAAATTTATAAATAAAATATTTCACCACAGTATTAAATTAATATCAAAATACTAATTCGAATTCAATACAAAAATTAAATCAAAATTTAAAATAGTAAAATTAAGTAAAAAATAATTCACTATAACAAAGTTATAAGAGCATACAATAAATTTATTGTATATGTAAAAAAATTGTATTTAAAACCCCCTTTATAGTCAGTAAAAAATGAGTTATATGCAAGCCCAAGCACTATTTTTAACCCTAACCATAACTGTCTAAGACTAAGATTTTGGAGAGGGTTTCATATACAATTTAACGGGGTACATTAAATACATGTCTACTGACTTCTTTTATTAAAAACGTGTATTTAATGTACTTATTAAACTCATTTTAACTGACTATAAGGGGGGTCTTAAATACAAAGATTTAGAACGCTAATAAAAAAATAAAATTTAAAGAAAATATAGTAGCTCAATAAAGAAAAAAAATTCTACCACAGCTAAAAGTTTTAATTTATTACAAACTAATAATAACTCGAAAGATCATAACTTTGTAAAACTTATTATTGTTGACCAACAACAAAAATTGTAACCTGAGATAAATAAAAAGCATCAAAAAGATAAAAGATTCATAAAACTTCTTACAAAATTTCTGTCTAATTTTAACACTCAAATTTTGCAAAATATCACTTTAAAATGTATAAACAAACGACAGTATGATACCTTTAAAAGTAACTTTTTACATAGAATCAATTTTCGTTGATTCTATATAAAAAACGGTACCACTATAAGTATTTTTCCCATAAATTGTATTACAACAAAGAAACAAAAACAATTTATGCAAATAAATTAGTTGCTAAGAAAAGTTAATTCGGTTTCGAAGATCCACAGCCATTTTGAAAATTATTCCACTTGCATTATGCCAACGCGCTTGCGTATAATAACTTGGCGCCTTTTAGTAAAGTTTGAATGACCGTGCGAAGCGGAAATCAGATTTAACTATTCTGAAAAAAAGTTTTGAACTTTAATATTTTAAATATTTTTTAATCTAAACAAGTATAATTAAATCAACCGAAAAAGTAGTATTATTTGATAAAAAAGATGTTTATTTCAAATTTTTTTACATTTGTTTTTTTGAAGTGCGGAATTTTCAGGGTTAAAACAACCTGGTTTTTTTTTTTTGTTTTTTTTACAACAACAATAATATTTACATTTCTCCAGTTTATATAGTTTATATATGTACACCACACATATTTACAATGCCTCAAGAAAGTTAAGAATGCTGTTATGCGCATATGCGCTTGACAGTGAGTTAATAACACATATAAACAAATAAATTTTTTTTTGTGGAAATCATATTAACTTAGTAGTTTTTTAAGGCAAATTAAATATGCTGATTTCAAATATGCAAACCATTTCTTTCTTTTACCCTCTTATATTGTGATATATAACGGACGTCATTCAGAATTTAAATACTAACCAGAAGTAAAAGTTTATTGGCTTTCTTCCCCGGAGATTTTTATTTAACATAAGGCGCCAAAATACTCTTAAAATCTCTACGCACGAGAGCCAACATTCTCCTACTTCATGCCATTAGTTAAACTTAGCCTGACGTCTCTTATGGATGACCCCTTAACCACGGCACTCTCTATATATATACAATAAACTAAAACAAAAACCATGTTAATAAGCTAAATATACTAAATGTTATTCTTAATAAGGTGTTACTTATATTATGAGGTATTTAAAAGTGTTTTGTTCGCGATGGGCTAAATCTGGAGATGAGTCAAACATTAGCCAATAATACTTTGCTTTACGTATCTTTTCAAGCAAGTTAGCACGAACAGTGGATCTATGATGTGAATGAACTCGTTCTGAATGTTGGGTGAAAGATATGTAGTGGATCCAGGATAGCTCTCCGCAAATTTTAAATGATTTTTAATAACAAGATCAAAATTGGAAACTAGTTTCAGTAAACCAAGTGAATTTCCTGAGTTAGCATTTGATTGAAGTGATTCTCGGTGTCCTCGCAAAGCTAAATTTTGCATTGCAAGGTATTTGATGCAGTGCAACAGCCTTTTCAAAATATCACACCACTTTTGATTTTCTTTTTGAATTTGTTGTTGAAGTTCTGCATCAGTTATTCCTCTATTGTAAAATAAATTTCTTTCCAGTTCTTTCCATTTGATAAAGCATTGTCTGTCGTTTTTTGAATTTTCATGTACATTCATTCTCTCAGGTGCTTTCCAATGATTAAATCCGCTTTCTTGTTCCAAACTAGATTGCTTTTTCGCATTTTAAAAAAAGAAGACAGCAAAAACAAAAGGCAGATTTTTTGGAAGGCGAGTAAAGCAACCATGAACGCATCACTTGCTCACCATGACCATTTCCTAATTTTTTAAAGAACCAAGTTTTGTTCATAGAACGATTGTTAGTCGGCAGAAAAGGACCTTCAATGTTTTGGAAATGTTTAAAACCATGTTTAATAACTTCAATTCTCAATGGATCAGTTATGATTGCTTTTCCTGTTTCTTCACTAAACATAAAAAATCCGGTGTCGTGTTCTACAATAATTTTAGGTATGGGACATTTAATAATTTGGACATTTTCGGATATCAAGTCTGTACCTTCAACGTCATCAATCTTCATTTCTTTGTTAAACTCAGGCCCAACTTCTGTTTCTTCAAAAGTAGCAAGGATTTTGGAATTATAACTAAAATTCTCTGCATCGCCATCAATAGATGCCGCAACTAATTCTTTCTTGCTTGAACTTGACCCAGTATCTTCTAATTCTTGAGGCCTTACGCATGCAGAATTTTCTGGATTATCTGAAGGAGTCGTGCTCGTGCTCGATTTTTGAAAAAACGTCTTAAAAACTTTGCTGCTTTTTTTTTCTTCTTTTACCTCTAATGAACGTCGTTTTCAACCTGCAGCCCCACTTTTCTTCTTTTTCTCAAAAGAATGATTCATGGTTCTCTTTTAATTATTTTTAAAATTATAAGGAATTTGCTATATATAATTGACAAAAGCAATATATTTTTTAATTACCTTAATATATCTCAACAAAATATTTTAGAATATATTTGTAGAAGACAAATCCAGTGATTCAGAAGGCGCCCATGCAGGCAATACCAGGCGCCAGTGTATATTTCAGTTTTGATTTATTTAAGGTGGCTCACCCCCTTTAAATCTAACTTTTTATTTATAAACTTTAAAAACTTGTTGTTGTTTTTTTTATATAAGGAATTATGTTAAAACTTTAACTTTTTGAAAGAAAAATGAAATTTGCATTTTTTGATGCTGAGTCAGCATAATTTGTCTAAAATTTTACTTTAGCTAAAACAATGATATCTTGACTAAAATATGGACTAAATATACCATATTTTGTCAAATGGTAGCTAAATAGTTGCTCCAGGGCTGGAACTAAAATTTTTTCCAAATGTTGAAAATAACTAAAATGGCAGCTCTAAACATGCAAAAATTGATTTATTGCCCGTGCCAGTCTGACAAACTACATTCAAACTAACTTTTATATACTTGAAATACTATAGCGTTTTCATGAGAAAAACAAATTAAAATAACAGTCTTAAAAAACACATTTAAAATAAACAAACATAAAAAAGAAGTTTTTTTTTAATAAAAAGTTACTAAAAACTGCCACTAGCGTAGAGTTCACATCATCTCTCCTTTCCAATGTCTAAATAACCATTTTTTATCGATCTTAATATTTTTTCTTCAATTTTTATTAATAACAGTCGATTTCCTTGACATAAACCTAACCGCTTTTTTTAGCACATTTTTTAGAAATATAATATTTGCAGAACAGTAGAAAAGCATAATAGATCTAACACTGAGAAATAATTTAAAACTTCAAGTGGAAAGTTTCAAGGTGGTTCACCACTAAAAAAAAAAAAAATCCCCAAATTTTATAATTTCAAATTAAAAAGTGTATAAGAGCATAACATAAGAAAATAAAAAACATAATAAGTGTCATTTTACAAACATTTATTCCTAAAATTGCCAAAATATTTCAAAAAGGTTGCAAAATCAGTCAATTTTGAACAAAATTTTGAAAAACGATAATTAAGAAACAATTAGAAATTAGAGCTTCATATTTGGCAAACAGTTTAATGCACATAAAATGAAGGGCCTGAACCAAAATCAATGCTATATTCTTAGTAAAAGTTGAAATTTTTGATTTTTTCAGCAAAAACATCAAATTTTGGAGGGTTGGCTAATGAAATAAAATAGAAAAAATGTAAATAATTCATTAACTACTTTGTTTTTAGCATATATTTTGGTTCAGGCCCTCCATCATTATATGTAGAACATGTCTTGAAAATTTGAAGCAAAAAACTTTAGTCATTCAAAAGTTATGACATTTCAAAAATTAAAAATTGCACAAAAAGTGAATGCAGAAAAACAACAATAAACATTATCTAACTAAAAAAATATCAAAAACTTCCAGATAAGTATGGTTCAAAAGTTTTCAGTTGTTGTTATTCTTCTTGCCAACCCCAATTAATGGCTTTTAAATGTATCCTTTTAATTTTTTTTTCAAAAGAGTCTTTTTTATTCATATCGGTAATGCGTTTTTGATCCCTAAAAAATGAGGACACTGTGGATTTTACACTATTATCAAGGTTGAGGTGACTCAGCACTCTCTGAATACCAGCAGTTTCCTCATTAGAATACAATACATCTGAGTTCACTCCCAACTAAAATGAAGCTTTGTGAATAAAAATGTTTTTGGGCATCTAGACCATATAATACTATTAGGACCCGCATTAGAATTCTTTGTTTGACCATGAGTGCATTTTTTCAAAAGGCTGTCATCACTCAATTCTTTAAACTCTTTCTTAATGATATGATGTATCCATACCGGCAAATTAACTTTAGGTATGTAAATGCTGTGATCTGAAGAGTTTTCTTCCTTGCTGACACTAACTGAAACGTGCTCAACATTTTTGTCTTCTTTTAGGGTAGGTGTTTTGGTCCACTGGTTGCCATGAAATGCTCTTTTTCTTTTTAAGCTTTTTTTTTTTTGTCGCTTTCCATTATTTATAATATTCTAATATTTTTAAGTATATAATATAAAACTGATAAGTTATACTAAATAATAATAAAAAAAAAAAAAGCCTTTTAATTACAACAAAAAATTATCAGAAGATAGTATCTAATGAATCATACAAAAATAACAACTTCAATACACTGTTATATTCTAAACTTTTGTCAAACCATGCTGGCCTTCTAAACTAATGCGTGACTAACCAAATTTGACAAAAAAACTTAAGTCAAGGCAAAGAGAGAGGGTAATTATAAACATAAGTTTGTGTTGCTAGGGGCCATTGCTATGGAAAGTTGTCTGATAAGGTCTAATTAAAGTAAAATCAAAAAATACTCAAAATATATAAAAACAGATCCCAGAAACGTTTACAGCTTTGTTGAATTACTATAAAACAAAAGTGATCTCAAAAATCAACTTTTGATAAAAATTTAGTTTTTTTTAATGGTAAACCACCTCAAGAAGTTGAATGAATAAATTAGTTGTTTACACGGTTGCTATGGCGTTGCTAAGGAGTAGGAAAGTGCATTGACAACAATAAATGTATTTTTAATTACTTTTAAAGCACATAATATTAAAAAAATATTATGAACTTCGTACTTCAATGTTCAAAAAAACATAACTTAAAGAAAATTTTTTTTTTTTTGATTTTTTAAGGGAGTGAGCCACCTTAAAATAAAATATAAGTCTGTTTCACTTTTCTTTGTTAGTTTTATTAAAAGTGCATAAGTTGCACTCATTTACGCATAAGTTGCACACTTGCGGCTGCGGAAAAAAGCCACCTTACAACATAAACTAATAAAGTTTTAAAGTTTATTTTAAAACTTTAAACTACTTTAAAGTTTTTTTAAAATCTTAATTATTTTATATTTTAGAGGCTTGGTTGCGATACAATAATTCTCGCTTATTGTATCGCAACCAAGCCTCTTTTGCGCCTCTTTCAGGTTGGTCTCAAAATATAAAAAGTTATATTTTGAGATCAGTGTATGAATTGTAGGAGGCTTCAAAGAATGGAAAAAATGTCTTTACTTCCACGACCATATCATACGTAAGTATGACATAATCGTGACCGCCATACTCTAGACAATAAAGGTTCGACACAGAGATGAGTAGAAATCGGGTTTAAAAATTAATAATTGATGTCAAAGTTTAATATCGAGGGTATACTGCCAGAATGCACTAAGTCATTTTTTGTTGGTTTTGAGTTAAGTCAACATAAATACTCATTATTATATGCTTTATCACTTCCAAAACGCACCAGACCTTATATTCTATATAATACCAAGATATTGATCTTTCTCAAATATACACCATTGCATGAAAAAAATATACACCATTGCATGTAAAAATTTTTTCTTATTAAACTGCCATTATCTCAAAACAATGAAAAATGACTCAGTGAGTTCTGGCAGTATATCCTCGATATTTAGTCAGAAACTCTAATATCGTTAATTACGCGTCGTGGTCCGAAATATGAAGGCGAAATCGTTTAAATAGAAGGCAGATATGAAATACATAAAATGAGTAGGTCAGGAAGAAAATAATTTGGCTATATGTGCAAGTTGCTCACTTTCATTTTTTAAGAATATAGCAATTAAGTAACTAATATAATCTAAATTTTGCTTTTCTGTCAAAGTTCATTTTCTACAAGTTCTTAAATTATTCTTAAAATTAAAATCTTAATTATTCTTTAAATTAGATTCATGTTTTTTCAAATATAATCTCAATTATTGAATGTAATAGTTGTAATTTATGTAAATCTAATGCAAGTTTATGTTAAAAGTACTATGCTGTATTTTATATATTAGATGATATAGACTTGTATAATAAGTTAAATTATATTGTTAATCTTTTTTATTATTGTTATTTCCATTGTATTTATCCTTATCATAAATATTATCAAATTACATCATTTTTAATTATTTTGATTTTCATCTAATTTATCCATGTTGTATTGAAGCCAAAACCATTAAATTTATTATAAATGAAATATTTTTGAAATTATTGCAAAAAGGCAAATTCTAATTCTATTCTAATTTACTCCCAACCAGGCTGCAAGCAACCACTATAAAGTCGGAAGTTACTAAAAAAAAAAAAGAATAGAGTTACAGTTATATCTTTAAAACGGATTAGAATTGGATGATGAAATTTTGGGGATGTTTATAACTTATTAAAATCTTTGAGTGGTGCAAAAATTAGCAAATTTGAGACTTGGTGTTTTTTTCTTTTTTAAACTTTTTTTCCAAAAAGTTTAAACAATTATTTACAATAAACATGTACGGCAGTAAATATTATATATTTAATATTATAAATGTAAAATAAAAAAATTTGTTTAAAAATATCAAACTTTTGTGACAAAACTTTTTTAATGGTTTCCAGGTTCCTCTAATAACTTTTTTTAAATAGCAAAAACAACTTTTTAATTGATGATCTTTAATAATTTAATTAAATACTTTTAGAAAATATTTATATAAAAAATATCTATGAATACTTTTAAAAAATATCTTTGTAAAAAAGTTTAAAAATTTTTAAATTTTTTAACTTTTTTACAAAAATGTTTTTTAAGGTTAAAGAAAGTATTGAGTATGCCTTCAATGAATGTCCTAAAAAATGTATTGTTGGCCATTATTTCAAATGCGAAGAGATAAAAAGACATGTGGAGCAAAAAGTTTGTTCTAATCAGCCAGTAGATAATAATGTTAACGAGGAAAATTTGTTGCGGAAGTTGGTTTTTTTTCATTCTCTGCGCTGCAAATATTTAACAAACTGCAAAATTCCAAAATGTGCATCTATCAAGTAATTTTTTTTATACTTTTATTTCTTATGTGAATGTATATTATTAATTAATGACATATTAAAAATTTTTTAGATCAATTTATCTTTATCTTGCATAGTGTTTAAATCAAAATTAAGATATGGTCACTCATACCAAAACATTTAATGTTAAATTTTTACATTGAGTTTTTTTGAAGAGTAAAAGTATCAAAAAATTTATATTTGACTGCTCAAACAGGGTATATAACTACAATGTGTATAACCGGATATATAACTACAATGTATATAATAGGGTATATAACTACAATGTATATAACAGGGTATATAGCTACAATGTATATAACAGGGTATATAACTACAATGGTTATTATTAGCAAAGAACACATATCTGGCAACAACATTAGCATTTCTTATTTTTACCTATTGTTTCCTCATTTCTACCAATTCTGTGCTACATATAATATTAAATATCAGCCCCAGTACCTTTATAAACCTGTGATCAGGTTAGTAGTTATATCAGGGTGTTAGCCAGCCTGATGGCACCACAATTATCAATTTGTTTTAAATTCCCAAAGGTTTAGAGTTTGTAATAAAGAAAACAACCTATATCCAACTCATTTAGAGTGTCATGCTAGACACATAAAAAACGTTATTATGTTGCACAACGAAGAAATGAATTAATCGAAAAATTAATTAATCAAGAAATTAATTAATCAAGAACAATTGTTTTCTCTTAGTAAAAAAAGGCATAGTCGTTAACTAGCAAAGTCATTAAAAAAGAAACTTTATTTTTTAATTAGCATCAGTTGTTCTCTAGTTTAGATTTTTTGTTGTGTTTATTATATTGTTTTTTTTGTGATTACTAAAAACTCCTAGTTTATATTTTTATGTTTTTTCTCATGCGGTTAACAACTCTCACCCTGTCGCTTAAATGCATTGTTGCTTATTTAAAATAAGTGGATTGCAACACTTTTACCATTCTATTCAATCGAAATTTCTTTGTAAAAAAAAGTATACAAGTCTTGTATCCTTTTGTTAAAGGATACAAGTCTTGTATCCTTTTGTTGTTTATCCAACAGCCCATGGGATAAACAAGTCTTGTATCCTTTGATTATATGCCTGAGGGTTTCTTCTCTTTTTCAAAGTGTTATTTCTTTCAAGGAAAAATCTCTTAAAAGTACGTTATTATCCTAGCATTTTAAATAAATAATTTTTTAAATCTTTTAAATCTGCATTTTAAATCCTTTAAAGTTTCTATTTTGCTTGAAACGTATAATATTTTAATTATTAATATTTTAAGTAACGCACCTATTTTAGTTATTGTTAAGTTTTTCAGTTTTTAGATAAATATCTGATAAAAGATAAAAAATGAAAGCTGGCAAGTCTAAAAATAAAAGCTTAAAAACTCTGGAGAGTCCTCTGACACTTTCAACTATTGTCCAAACAGTCTTCTATTCTATTTATTGTTTACATTAATGATATTAATATCTATTTTTTATTAACATTAATATTAATAATAAATAAACCAAAATACCGTTAGATTTTTAACATAATTTTCTTTAAAAACATCGTTATTATGTAACATATAATAACTGTTTGTTATATAAATATTAATAATATCATTAATTACTTAACAGAAAAAAACATAAACTTTGCAAATGAAAGCTTATGGCCTAAGCTTTAATGAAAAACCAAATAGAGTTCTGCTTAAAAAAATATTTAAATCAGAGGGATCAATTTATGACAGACTATGGTAACTTTATTGCCATTATTGAGCAAGGATCCAAGAAGAAGAAGGTTGTTTTTCTATTAGTTTTATTAAATTCACTTTGCATAAAATCATGAATCTGAACATGGATTAAATGGTTTTCAATCACTTGGAACGATATAAACGATAAAACTATTCAACTTGTTTATTCAAGATTGTCTAAATTCAAGTTAGATTTGGACAACAATGTAGTAACAATATACTATGATGTGAGTTTAATGATTAAATTTGGAAATAATATTAGTCTCATTCACAATGCCTGTCTTGCAAATACGACCCATATTTAAATGTAGTTAGACAGGGTTGCCACTATAATTTTTAAAGTTTTACCCTGAGTTGAACTTTTTAAGTTTACTTATTTGTCCCTGACTTTTCTATATTCTTTTCGGTTCATCAACGAGATTATTACCTTCCTGACTTAAACACAATCTTTATGTTTGACAAACTAAAACACCTTCATCTTGCAAACTTATTATTATATGTGTTAGCAAAACATTTTTGAAAAAAAAATTATTGCACAAAATTTCAAAAAAAATATATTTTTCGTGAGTTTTCCCTGAATTTTATAAAAATTTTAAAAAACCCCTGAGTTTTTCTAGGTTTTCCCTGGAATTTATGCTATTTCCAGGTATTCTAGGTTTTCCAGGTTGATTGGCAACCTTGTTAGACCTATACCAAGGCTTGTTGTAGTTAGACCTATCTACCAAGCATAAGCCGGTTTTTTAGCTCTTCTTAACAACTTCCCGACTTAAAATTTACCCTTTTTAGACTTTTCTGTCAACTGTTTTCTTGCTCTTCAACAATATTCTTTGTTTTAAGGTCAAATTTAAATAATGATTGTTTGCAGCTTTGTTAGGAGTTAATAAAAGATGTAATTGATGATGTAACTGAAGAGAATGAAAAAACTACTTTAACTATTTTTTTTTAAAGTATTTAGAATGGTGTCATCATTCTGGTGACACCATTCTAAATACTTCCAACTATCTTCATCAAGAAAATATTCAGTACTTTTTGTGGAAAAAAACTTTTCTTTTTTTTCTTTTTTTTCTTCTTTAAATTGCAAAATGCAACAGATTAAAATGCTGAGGAGACAAAAGATGATTGGTTGATTGATGAAAGATGAAATGATGAAGGAGGCAAAAAATTGAAGTAGTAATGATCCATCTTGAGCAAGAATTTTCTGATAAAGAATTGGAAAAGATTAAAGATATGATACTCTAGCTCCTATTGAGATACCTATAGAACAATTACACAAAAGAAGAACTCAATCTGTGTAACTTATCAGTCAGCTTAGTTAAATCTTTTATTGTACTTACACTATTTAATATAACTTCTCATTCATCCTAAATCTATTAAACTAGTTTTTTTGAGGAATGTTTGTGCTTTGGAATTTTTCCTGTCTTCATGTTTTCATCACCCATATAACTTACAATTGATTAATGAAAATTAAATTATATTTAACTTTTATTGAAAAATATTTATAAAGTTAAAATCATTTTTTTCATATTAATAGACTGTGCAAACTAAAGCCCACAGTAAATGTATGTACTACTGCCTAACCAAAGCTAGGTATCACTGTACCTATGGCAAAATAAACCAGTCAATATATACTGTGTCTATTCCTAAATAATTCAGTAAAATAATCTGTACTTACATGCGCATAAAAAATATAAAAAAAACAATAAAACAAAATGATAAAAAACATTAAAAACAAAAACATTATTAAGGTTTGTCATTTAATTTTAATTGTGAACTTTCCAAGAATTCTAAACCTGGACTATGATACTCATGGTAAATAAGAAATCAGAAAATAATTAACAGTTTTTGGTTTTGAAAAATGTTCAGAGAAATGAAGAGCTCATTATATGTGAAGAAGTAAATAGATCATTCAGAGCAGCAAAAAATGGTTTTGAGAGATTGTATAACAGATAAGATTTTTGTATTAGAAATATTGAAAGAAAAGCATTAGAATATTTAAATGAGATTACACAATATTAACACAATATTAATAACACAAGATTAAGCTTGTTTTCTAAAGCACAAATATCTGATAAATTAAATTGGTGGAAAAGGAGCAAAATTGAAGAGTAATTGTCAAAAGTATCAAGAAAATGTAAGCATGAGTAGTAATCAGGTCAGTAAAAAAAAAAAGTTAGGGATGTGGGGATGTGGGGATGTGGGTGTTCAGTGAGTGTCGTATCATTGCATTACAATTGTGCATAAAGATATAATTCTAAATGATTTGGATGAAAAGATGGATGGTGATATTTTTTAAATAAGAAATTAAATGTAATAAAATTGTTTGATAAATAAAATTGTTTGACTAGGTGACACAGATTTTAGAAAGAACTATTTGTATATTAACTACTTTATACATTGCCAACAATATATAAAGCAGTCTATTTGCTGAAAAACTTTTCTCGGCACTTGGGAATCCCTTTAAATAACAATTTTGATAAAAATCAGGATTTTTAAATCAATATATCAAAAAAATTAGTTTTTTGATTTTAATTGATTTTTTTTATTTACATTGAATTTCCTATTTTTTTCATTTTTGAAATTTAAACTTTTAATTAACATGAAAATGTCAGGACAGCATTTAAAACAAAATATTGAGAATATGGTTTTGTTAAAGTAAAGGTTGTATCTATCATGGTTCTTATCTATGGTTCTTTGCTAACTCCTTTGCTTATTATTATTGTCTTTGAAACTCTCTCTTATTATTATTGTCTTTGAAACTCTCTCTAAAAAGCTCCAAATTGGTGTATGACGAGACCTACTTAATTCAGATGATTTCAGCTTAAACAAAAAGACAGAAGAATTACTACTAAGAGTTTATTGTTGGAAAGATGGAAGGGAAGAAAAATAGCTGAGAATAAACATTGCAGAAAATACTGGAAAGTGGCTAGGTGGAGTGTGTAGGAAGGGGAATAGAAAACTATATTGCTTGTACAACATGCAAGGTGTCCTTAAAAGTGGCTAGGTGGAGTGTGTAGGAAGGGGAATAGAAAACTATATTGCTTGTACAACATGCAAGGTGTCCTTAATTGGTATTCCATATAGAAAAAGCACTCTGGTGAATACAGTGATTCTGGTAAATACAGTGAATTCATTCTGGTGAATAAAGTGAATTCACTCTGGTGAATACAGTGAATTCACTCTGGTGAATACAGTGAATTCACTCTGGTGAATACAGTGAATTCACTCTGGTGAATACAGTGAATTCACTCTGGTGAATACAGTGAATTCACTCTGGTGAATACAGTGAAGTCAAAAATAAGATTAAAATAAATACTGTTGGAAAAATAAGTAAGGTAAGTTTTGTCATTGAAGCTAAATAGATTTGGTGGAGCTGAATTTAGCATGTAACACCCATAAAAAAATATGAGCTAATAGGTTAATGGTGTCCAGCATTTTGAAAAGAACTGAGAAAATAATGATCAGATATGTGATGTTACTCACATATGATAGAAATGGTGTTACTCATAAATTATAGTAGATATGAGAATATAATATTTACTTAAGCTTAATAAAGGTTAATGGTTTCTAGCATTTGGAAAAAAGTCAATAATCATTTGTGTGATGATACAAATTATAAGAATAGTTACAAAAGAATGATCCAAATTATTCAGAAATGATAAGAAGCAATGAAAAAACAGAGATTGGAAATAATGAGAACATTTAAAAGCATGTATCAAAAAAAATTTAAATTGTTTCAGAAATGTTGAGCATAAAAATAGGGATGATAGGTTATCAGCACATAGACAGTTGCTAGCTTCTGAAGAAAAATGAAGTGCTTTACAGATTCTCAAGACTGGAGAAATGGCATGACCTGAGTTCATACTTGTTCTAACTTCAGTTTTGTAAAAAATTAGCCATAAAGCAGTCAATATAGCATTAAAATATTTGTATTTTAATTGTTAACTTAATAATTGTAATAATGTAATATTTTAATTGTTAATATATGTAATAATGTGCCTGGTATGTATCAATTTTCACATTGTTCAATCTCCACTTTTTAAACTTGTTTTATTATGCTTTTATATATTTTAATTCAAAAACGATCAATCAAATCATCAATCAACAAACGCCCAATCAAATAAAGCAGTAAAAAAACTAGTTATGTTTATCTCAAATGAAAAATCATTTGATGTTTATTTGTTCTACCAGATTCAATCAGCCATTCACCCAGCTCGCTTTTTATAATTTGATGACAATTTCAAGATAACAGACTGAGAAGCTGCACAAAACTTGTTAGCCAAATTGTGATTATTTTGTTTATTTATTTCAAAAGATAGTGTTTAAAACATTTATCTTTAACTATCTATTAATTTTTTATTAATAAAAAATATGTTTAAAGCATAATAATATTTATTTAAAATTTAATATAATCTTATCAAACATTACACATGTGTTTTTGTTGTTGTAGTTGTTGAAGATCTAATAATGTAAATTAAATTATTGTATTAATTTTTCAGTGAAGGACAAGTAAAGAAAACTCAAAAATGGACGAGAGATACTGATATAAGGAAAAGGAACTGCACAAAGAAAAAAAGATATAATTATTGATATAAGGAAAAGGAAAGAAAAAAAGAGAATCCTATTCAAAAAGTATAAAAGTTAAAGAAAATGAAAGTTTTTTAAGTTGAAAGTAAAATTGCTTAAATTATGTATTTTCTTGTAAATCAAAAATTCAAAAGAAAAATATTTTTTATGCTTAAGTCTCAAATAATAGCAAAAGAAAGTATTCTTATCAATATTTTTTGGAAAGTGATGACATTCACAGAACTTGTAAAATGTTTTTCATAGGAATTCTATGAATTTCTCAAGCTAGAGTTCATAATTTTCACCTCAATTTAATAGATCTACATACAGGTGTTCCAGTTGAAAGAAAAATGCACATAAAGTACAAATTAAAGTTTGTAGTCACATAAATTTGTTTCATTATTACTGGAGCAACATAAGTATAGAGAAGTGTTCAATACTGAATTTAAAATAGATTTTTAAGACCAAAATCAGACCAATGTGTCTATTATGAAGAAAATAAAATGAATATGGAGAAGGGATTTAACAGCTTAAGGTATAAAATACAATTTCAGCATCAAATTCTTTTAAAGACAGATTCCCATCAAGAAATAAGAGTGATAGAGAATCCAGAATAGTCGTTTTATGTTTTGATATGAAAAATGTTATTCAGCTTCCAAGAGCAAATATTTCAAATTTTATGAAAGAAAACTATTTATTTCTCAGTATTCAATGGATTCAATGGAAAAAGCTTACTGTTCGACAAAGTTTACTGTTGTGTTTTGGAGTGAGTATACTGGTGGTAGAGCTGCTAAATGTATTGTATCAGTGTTGGCAGAGGTTTTAAGATCATTTGTTTTAGAACATCCAAATGTAACAGAAATCATTTTTTGGTTTGACTTATGTGTACCACGAAATATAAACTCCATGCTTGCTCTCGCTTTAAAAGGTTTTATGCTTGAAAATACACATATTAAGACAATCACACAAAAATTTTCAGAAAAATTTTCTTGTGCAAGAAGTTGATAAACACTCGAGTCAAGATTATAAAAGTTGTTCAACCTATGCTAACACTGAAACAAAGATGCTAAAACAACGATGATGGTCATGTAGTGCAGCTGGCTATCATAAAAACATTTCACTTCTGGACACCAGCGTGTAACTTTGCATAGTGATAGTGGACGGTATGAGCAACAAAAAAATAGCGAGACACAAACTTGTTATGCATCTGGAATCGTTTTACAGATGAATTATTCAAAATGGCCAATGGCGGCCATTTTGAATGTATTTAAATGGTCATAACTGTAGAACTAGTAGTGATATCCACTTCAAATAAACATCGATTTGTTCTAAGAGAAAAGTTACATAAAACTGACTGAAATCAATGTTTTGAAATTTCAAGATGGCTGCCATCGGCCATCTTGAAAGTTTTTAAATGGTCATAACTTTAGAACTAGTAGTGACATCCACTTAAAATAAACGCCGTCTTGTTCGATGATGTAACAAGAAACTCATATTTACATATTTACATACATTTACGTATTTACATAATTACAATACACTTTTGGATTACAATTCGTCATGGAAGGAGATCTGGAGAACATGGTCGAATTCCGGGTCTTCTTCAACTTCTAGTTCTTCATATGAATCACCATTTGTTTCTTTGTAACAATAGCCATTACATGCACACAGCTTAGTGCATGGTAAACCATGTCGTTTACATGAACAGTTTTTACACTCAGTTTTGCACGAACAACGAATCAGTTCCTGGCAATGTCGAGAAATCTCCAGCAGAGTGCACCAAAGTGGTGTATAGCACTCATCAGCAGTATCTTTCCATCCCCATTCAGTGGGTAAATATCCTGGAGTAACAGCAGACAAGCATTGTTTCCATAAGTGTGCCTGCAGTGCTGCTCTCTTTGTGTGCTGCAGAAGAGCGTCTGCAGTCGGCGGAATGTTTTCAATTGCTCTATTCTTTATGGTGCAGAGTATACGGCGGCATTCGTTTACGCCAGCAGCGGTTGATGATCGATCGTACATCAATACTACAAATCGCTCAATGGCCTTCATTGCCGTATCAGTTAAGACATCATTTTTTAAGTCTGACGTGGAAAGATTGTGAAATGCAGCATCAACTACTCGGTAGTTCATCCACGCTTTCCATGCCGTTCGTTTTCCAATCCCACAGAATGTTGATACTGTGTCACATCCGGTGAAGGCATGGAAGAATGGTAAATTTGACGATACACCATCTGGAATGTGTTGATGTAGATGGTGAACTCCTATCATTCGTCTTCCTTTTCCAACTCCAAAATCAATCCACAACTCTTTCACTCCAATCATCTGGCTAAATACAGAGAGAGCTATAACGACCACATCGGAGTCCACAGTGCGTATAGTTATAGTTAAGTTGCCATTTTTCAGTGCATGATTAGCATGGAGCAAAAGACGGCCATCTGCCTCTTCAGCACTACAAGGAGATATGGACGATACATCTAAATCTTGTTGACTGGCACATGCAGTTTCTTCAATGGTACAAACAATAACTTTTCCAACTACGGATTGCGTTAAAACGAATCTGGAAATAAGGCCGAACAGTTGCGTCTTATTGAAGTCCACAGATAGGAATTTGTCAAACTTTTTTGGAATAAGTGTACCCATTGTGACGTTTATGCGTTGCCCTGATCCACGATCTTCCCGTGTTTCGGACTTCAAGCTTTTTGGGACATACCGATCAAAAACAATGTCAAGGCGCTGCACGGATCTCAGAAGTCTGTCCACGAATGGTCCAATCACATTTTCGCAGTAGTCAGAGAATGTCTTTGACGATCTCGGGTGAAGCATGTGTACGAGTGCTGCACCATCAACAATCAGAGCAGAAACCTTATAGTCAAGGTTGAAGTCTTGTTGTTTCTCGCTACCATACTGTTCCAAACAAATGAGGACATCTGATTTGCTGGTGGCCTTACGCTTCCTTCCGAATTCAGAAATTGACGGCGGATAACGGTTGTTTTCGTGTGAAAGGAAATCCTCTATATCACTAACACGATTTTGACTTGCTACATACATTTTACAAAAGTAGTTGGAGTCATGTTTAAGATCAGCGATTTTAGTTTTATGTTTGGAACCTGGAATTTTCAAACTGTGGAACAATTCAAATTTGTTTCTTTTCAAAGGCTCATGAATTGACTTTTGTCTGGACACAAGACGGTCAGCTACGTACTCGTTGTATTGCTGTTGCCCTGTGATCTTGGCTTCTTGAACAGTTTTTTCGGCTGAATTGGACATTATAATCTTATGGTTGTCTGCTGTCTGCAGTAACTGCTCCGCAAAAGGATTCCCATCATCGCGCATAGATTTCACCACTTCAGACACGTGATGAAGATAACGAGTCTGAAAACTATTTCTGTCTTCATGATGGCGACGGTGTTGATAACCCAAAGAAGTGGAACTGCGAACTTCATTCTCAAACTCATTAATCATTCGAGAAATTTCTGGACCAGCCACCATCCACTTAAGAAGAGCAGTTTCGTTATGAAGTACATTGATTGCTCCTCCGTCACTCTTGATCAATTTGTTGTTCTGTTCATGAAGCTGGTCATCAGACATGGCAGAGAAGTCTGCGTTAGTTTTCCTACTTGTGAAGTGGCCCTTTTTGAATTCCTCAAACACATAAGGGTGTCGGACAGGTAGCTCTTCCAAGGTTTTGATGAAAACCGGCAACCAGCGAGAGTAATTAGTTAGATCAAGTGCGAAGAACCACGGAGCAATCTGCTTTAGCATTCGCACGTACTCCTCGAAGTTTGATTCGCGAATACTGCGCACAAAACTCAGTAGCAGGCTCTCCAACTCCATAACGGTTTGCCAATAAAGAAACTGATTAGATTCGTTGCTTTTCCTGGAAATCCACTCTTCCAATGACTCAACAAAGTCCTTACAATCTAGCTTATACGCCTCATCACGAAGAATGAAAAGAGATGCCAGGCTCACTTCGTGCGCATATCTTGTTCTCTTTATGTGCGACGATTTAAGCAGCGACTCACTCCTTCCAATGCTAGCAACCTCTGCTTTTATGAACATTTCAGTCCAACCACTGCCCTTCAACCACTTTCCAATCATGTTTTGAATGGCCATTTCAATATGGAGTCCACCCATCATAATGACTATTTTATCCTCTCCATAAACATCCGGAAACTTCCATTGTATATACTTTGCAACTGCGTACACGGGCTGATCACCAGTTATAACAGCACCTTGTTTGTTATTGACAGCACTCGTTATTTTTATTATTACATCCATCAAATGGCGTACTGTTGCTGGAGACTGAATGTGATCTGTTAGCAATGGCAATAGTATGTTATGACATGGAAAGGTTGCTGGATGCATATTTCTTTCCGCATGGAAAGCAGCGAATGAAGTTTTATTTGTTGATGTGTTATACACAGACTCCTGCACAGAATTTAGCCAAGGTGTCAACTGCTCAATGGTTATTGGATCACTAGCAATAGGTGATGCATTCACGGTGGTCATTAGTGGTTCGGAAACAACATTATTCGTTGCAGGGAGAGTGGTGTATGTATCCGGCAATTTGCTATTGATTTTCCTAGACCAAAGGAGTCCATCTGAAGTGGATTTTGAATTTGAATGGGGAGTATCCGGATGCTGAATAATTGTGACGCTAGAGCCGTGGAATGAATCGTTAGATGTAGTTGAAGATGGATTGTGATCAATATTGTCTATCGCAGCTGTTGTAAAAACACCTTCAGACAGGCAACTTGGTATCACATGACCTATTTGCTCATAAAATTTGCACTTTTCATTAGTCAAACTTGATTCAATTTCTTGAACTTGGTCATATGAAATACTTAAACCTAGAGAATTCAATTTGTCGACAACTGATCTTTTCCGAGTGCAGTTAAAAAGTACAAAGCATAATAATGTAATCAAGCAAACTAGTAACAATAAATAATTCATAAAACATAGAAAGAAAAAAAGAAACACTTTATAAAACTAACATGATGGAGTAAATAACTAGCAAATGATTTTAATGATTAGCAACAAATAATAAGTAAAGCTATATGCACTACATATACTAAAAACTAAAGAAAAGAAAATATCATTACATAACGGAAAACATCATTGCATAGCTAAATAAAACTACCTTAAAATAAATCATAATATGAAATGAATAACTAACGAAATATGAAAAAAGTAAAAACAATATAAAATCTTGTTATGCCGAGTTTTCCCAAATTTTCGAATGTTTTCTTTCCTTTTTCATTCATTTTTAAACTTTTTTTTGTTTATTATTATTTTCGTTACTTTTGTAGTTTATTTTATATCCTTTCAAATAGTTCGTTCTTTTTTCTTCTTTTTAGATATTTCGTTTTTTCTTTATAATTGATTATATTTTTGAAAAACTAAAGCAAAATATCTCCTGATTTATTGATTTTTCTTTTTCTTTTTTCACTCTTTAAAAAATTATTTATAGTTGTTAATAAAAAGTGTCCACCGTTTGCGATGTCATTGCAAAGTTCAATCATTAACAACGTGCCATGTTTTTATTTATTCGTCCATTATTCGTCCGAATTTGGTTATTACTACGACCGTGACGTAATATAATGGCGTCAACAAGACACAAATCTTTCTTATCTTTAAAGACCAATTTAACCAATTTTATTCGCTTAACGGTTTGTGTCTCGATTGTTTTACATACAGGAATATATAAACTTAAGTTGTGCAAAAGGATTTGTTGGTGTCCGGCAGTGAAATATTGTTACGTAAAAAAGCATCAACCGACTGCACTAATGATGATGAAAATGAAGATGATAATATATTTTTGTTGAAACTATACTAAAACAGCAAACTGTAAGAGCTAAAGTACATTCATCAACTGAGGTTTGGGTTTTAGCAGGAAATCAACATTTTAAAACTTAAAGTCCGCAAAATATATTAAGACAATGTGTGTTTACTTTACATACACACATATAGACACATAATTTTAAAAAAACGTCTTTTTATAAATTAACTTCTATTTGTTAAAAATATATTTATTTTTACTTTGTTAAAAATATATCTATTTTTACAATATTTCGAGGGAATATAGATACCCTCGTTATCAAGTATATTAAAAACCATATAGACACATACATACATACATACATACATACATACATACATACATACATACATACATACATACATACATACATACATACATACATACATACATACATACATACATACATACATAGACACATACATACATAGACACATACATACATACATACATACATACATACATACATACATACATACATACATACATACATACATACATACATACATACATACATACATACATACATATATAAACACATACATACATATAGACACATACATACATACATACACACATACATACATACACACATACATACATACATACATACATACATACATACATACATACATACATACATACATACATACATACATACATACATACATACATACATACATACATACATACATACATATACATACATACATATACATACATACATACATACATATACATGCATATACATACATACATACATACATACATACATACATATACATACATTAAGGTTTAAAAAGCCACAAAACTGCAACTTAAAAAACTAGAATGTTTTTAAAAATATTCAGAATATTTTTATTTTTTTACTTAGGAGAGCTTTTGGTTCTTGCGCGAGCTATCTGTTTATTCATTAAAAAAATTGCTTATTAAATACAAAATTTTGGTTTTATACTTGTTACAAGCCCAGGGCGCGACTAATCATTTTTTTTAATGGACGTTGACATTCGTTTCTTTATTTAATGACGAACGCCTAATTTTATAGATATATGTCATATAAGGAAGTTTTATTTTCAAATAATTTTTATTCTAGTTAATAAGTTATTAGATATATAGATGATGCTTATTGAATTTAATCAACTTTTATTTCTTCAAAACAATTTGTTACGCATTTGCAAAGTGCTTGCAAATTAATGATAATTAATATGCAATGACCTAATAATTGTAAATTGTTATCCATTGATACTAAATAATAAATTTTTCTTAATTTAGTTTACTAAACTTACTTACAAATAAAAAAACAAATAAACTTGAATAAATTAAAATAAACTTGAATAAATTAAAATAAACTTGAATAAATTAAAATAAACTTGAATAAATTAAAATAAACTTGAATAAATTAAAATAAACTTGAATAAGTTAAAATAAGAAGAGCTAAAGATAAAATAAAAGTTGTTTTGACATTTCTTTTTTCAAACTTTTAAATATTATATTATATTAAGTAATTAATAAGTTAATAAAAATATTAATGGCGTTGTTAAACGCACAATAAAAAATAAAAACTATAACAAACATATTATTTTCATAAATTCCATAATTATATATATTTTAGCAAAATTAAAACATTCTTCTCAAACATTTTAAAAGTGTTTTTAATATGCAAATAAACATTACTTCACTTTGAGAAAAATGAACACGCTTTAGAAAAAAGCAATAACAATGTTTAAGCATGGTTTCCTTAAAAAGTAAATGCAAATGCATTCATTTTAAATAAAATTTTGTATGCTTTTGTTAACGCATGCAAAAACCATGCTAAAACATAATTACTTTCTTTGATAGTGTACTTAGTTATTTTACTTAATAGTAACGCTATTGCAAGAAATAACCATGCTTTAGCATGGTTTCTTTGAAAGTCTTTAACATGTGTTTTAAATTTTAGTAACTAATTGTTTTTTATTATAAATATGTGTTTTTTATAATAAATAAAAAAATATCTATTGTATAATTATTTGGAAAAAAATTGCTGAAGTAATGTGTGTGTTTTTAAAAGTTTTAAGGGAGCGTGGACAAGAGCAAGAGCTAAAGCTCTCGCTTCCCACCGAGGAGAGATATTTATATATATATATATATATATATATATATATATATATATATATATATATATATATATATATATATATGTATATGTATGTATGTATGTATGTATGTATGTATATATATATATATATATATATATATATATATATATATATATACAAAATTTTGAAAAGATTAAATTACAATTTAAAACTCTGGATATAAATATAGAATCAAAATTTGAAGACATTACAGAGAAATATTAACAGACAAATAGAATTGCTACAAACCAATAAAAATTATAATACAAATTACCGTAAATAGCAATAAAATAAAAATAAAATTAAATTAAAAAAATAAACAAAAAAAAACAAATTTATGATTAAGATGACAAATTTATATGGCAATGAACAGTTTGTTTATTTAAAGATGGGTTTTCCCATTTAATATGGAGTGCTTCTTTAATTTTCAATTTTTTTTTGTTAGAAGCAGCATCCAAAATTTTAAAACAATTATAGTTACTTAGATTTTTACAATTAACAGATGAAATTAAATGCTTATAAACATTAGATTGTTTGTTGCTTGTAAGATGCTCATGAATCCTTGTTGTTAAGTGTCTGGAGGTTTCTCCAATATAACTGGCATTACATCCAGCACAAGAAAATTTGTAAACAACATTGGCTTAGGAAGTGAATCTTTTATACTTAAACTGTTTTGTAATTTGTTGGTAGTGAAATTTAAATTAATTATAACATCTTTACAACATTTTTTAATGATTTTATTAACTTTAGATTTAGTAAAATTTGAGTAAAAACCTATAAATGAAACCTTATAATATCTTATATTATGGTTATCAATACTATTTATCACAGATGGATTTAACTTTATCAACAAATAATTTAATTTAAGCAACAATTATTTTAGGTGGATATTGGTTATTTTTTAAAACATTAGATAGATTTTTTATGTCCTTATCAAACCCTAGCCATGTGTTGTTGATTTTATACATCCTATCAATTAAACAACGTATAAGACTAATTTTATAACAATAGGGAGCAAAACTGGAAAATTTTTGTAAAAGACCAGTATATGCTTTTTTGTGATAAACTGATGCGGAAGCCAAAACAGAGTTATTGATAAGAACATCTAAAAATGCAATTTGATTATCTTGTTCTTTTTCCATAGTAAATTTTAAGATTTCATGTTGTTTATTAAGATGTGTAAAAAATTCCTGACCTTCAAACTCTGAATTAAAGCGATAATATCATCCACATAACGTTTAAATAAAATTGGTATGGAGGAAGAGCAATTACTAACCCATTTTTGTTCATGAAACCCAATAAAAATATTAGCTAAAATTGGCGCTAAAGGAGAACCCATGGCAACACCATTTAATGGTTTATAATATTTTCCGTTAAATAAGAAATGAGAACCGGATGTTGAGATTTTAAGTAATTTTTTGAATTGGGCTTTAGAAAAATATTTTAAACACATTTCATCTTTAAAGTATAAATCAGTAGCTATATTTATAGTTTCATTAAGTGGAATATTAGTAAATAAGCTTTCAACATCATAGGAAACTATATATTTGTTACTTATGTCAACTTGTTTTAATTCCTCAACAAAAGAAAAAGAGTCACAGGTGGAATAAAATTTAGGTATACAAGGAGACAATAAATCAGAAAGATATTTGGCAAGTTTATAATTATATGTCCCGATTGTTGAAATAATTGGTCTAAAAGGTGGTAGAGAAAAATCGTTACTGAGTTTGTGCATCTTAGGTAAAGCATAAATTCTTGCTGTTTGTGAACCAACAGGATAAATTTTATTTTAACATCATTTTCAAAACAATTTTGTTTTTTAAGTTTCCTAAGATAACCTTGTAAAGATTGTTCTTTTTTAATAGTTGGATCGTCTTTTAACTCCTTAAACTTAGTTTTATCACTTATAATATTAGTTAAAGATTTAATAGTCAACCTTATTAAAAATAACTATACCATTCCCTTAGTCTGGTTTTGTGATTATAATGCTTTCATTTTTCTTTAGTCTCTTTAATATTTTGTATTTCCTTAGACAACCTTCAGATGGTGTGTATTTATATACATGATTGTTCGCTAAATGAGTAAGTTCGCTTTTAAGTTGAGGTTCCGAATCACTGCAACAGAGTTTTAAATTGTAATTTTTGTCTTTTGAAAATGTAGTATGTTAACTATGAAACATGTCAAGATTAAAAATATATCGTGTTTTCCTTTAAAATATGTTCACATTTATTGCAATTACATTGCTCAAGAAATATATACACATATATAAATGCATATATATATATATATATATATATATATATATATATATATATATATATATATATATATATAAATACATATATACATATATAAATACATATATACATATATAAATGTATATATACATATATAAATGTATATATACATATATAGGTATATATATATATATATATAAAACTCAATTTTTTTCAGCCAATCGTTATTGCAATAATTTAGATCTTCCTATATTTATGAACGGTGATATACTCGATGAGTCACCTACTCTTTATCTTCTAGGATTAACTCTTACTTCCAATCTTTCTTGGAAAACATATAAAATCAGTTGCAAAATTAGCATCTGCTAAGGTTGCATCTCTTTATCGAGCTCGTCACTTACTCTTACTTCGGATTCTACTCTCTATCTCTATAAATCTCAAATCCGGCCTTGTATGGAATATTGTTGCCATATCTGGGGTGGATCTTCTAATGATGCCCTTTCTCTTTTAGACAAGGTGCAAAAATGCATTGTAAACATAATTGGACCTGCTCTTGCAGCCAACCTTCAACCATTAACACATCGTCGTAATGTTGCTTCTCTTTCTCTTTTCTACAAACATTATAATGGGCACTGCTCTAAAGAGCTAGTGTCTCTTGTGCCATCTATTATAATTCATTCTCATGTTACTCGTCATTCAATTAAGTGTCATCCTTTTTCTGTGACTGTTCCTAAGTGCTCCAAAAACGCTTATTCGTCTAGTTTTTTTCCTCGAACATCAGCTCTTTGGAATTCGCTTCCTTCATCTTGCTTTCCTGATTCATATAATTTGCAATCTTTTAAGTCGTCCGTCAATCGTTATCTTGCTCTACAATCTTCATCTTTTCTCTTTCAGTAACTTCCAACTTTAATTAGTGGCTGCTTGCAGCCTTGTTGGAAGCGAAGATGTTAAAAAAAATATATATATATATATATATATGTGTGTGTGTATATATATATATATATATATGTGTGTGTATATATATGTGTGTATATATATATATATATATATCTATATATATATATATCTATATATATATATATATATATATATATATATATATATATATATATATATATATATATATATATATATATATATATATATATATATATATATATATACATATATATATATATTCATATTTATATACATACATGTATATGTATATGTATACATATATACATGTATTTATATATATATACATATATATACACATATATATGTATTAGGGTGTCCCAAAAACAACATTTCTGAAAATAATCTGCTCCCACCCCCTAAATGTGTTCTATCTAATACAAAAACACTAGGTTTAAAATTTTTTTGAATAAAAAACATTTTAAGGGATCCTTTAAGACCCTCGAATATTTAATGGTCCCTAATATTTAAAAAAAAAAAAGTTTTTCAAAAATATGTCAAAACTATATAAAAATTTCAAAAATAATATTCATTTTTAAAAAATTTTAACTTATTTATCAAAACTATCATAAAAAACAAAAAAGAGAATTTTGCAAAGAAACATAGAACACCAAACTAAACCAAACTAAACCAAACTAACCAAACATCTCAGGAGGTTAAACAATACCCGGTACTGCTTAACAGGGATAACGGGGTAAATGTTGCTTCAAATAGTTGGAGACCACTATTTAAGAAAATCATAAAAAAACAAAACAATTTTTATTGATATTGTCTTTGTAATGGCTTCTTAATGATTTTAAAAATTTTGTATTGTAACAGTTTTAAATTGGTATTTTACGTTTGATGATGGTCTATACAAATTAGACCAAAATATCACAGAAATGAAAAATTAGTACGATGCTGTTTTTGATGTTATATAACTTATCATAAAAAAACATAAAAAATGCATTTTTTTCATTTTTTGTTAAAAGACATAATTTTTTAAGTAATAAAACCGAAATAACAATTTTTTTTCGAAATAAATATTACTTTTGAAATTTTTATATAACTTGGTTTTACTTGAGTACCAGGTTGACATATTTTTGAAAAACTTTTTCTTTGAAAATATTAGAGACCCATTCTACAAAATTCGAGGGTCTTGAGGGACCCCTTAAAATATTTTTTTTTCAAAAAAATTTCAAACCTAGGGTTTTTGTACTAGATATAAAACTTTTAGGGTTGGGAGCCGATTATTTTCAAAAATGTTATTTTTTGAGACACCCTAATATGTGTATATCTATGTGCGTGTGTGTGTGTGTGTGTGTGTATAAATATAAATATATATATATATATATATATATATATATATATATATATATATATATATATATATATATATATATATATATATATATATATGTATATATATATAGTAGGATGTTTCATATTTTATCAATTTTTGAAATTGAATTTGCAAATCAAAATTTATATGAAAATTATTTTAAGCAAAAAAAAATCATGATTTTTAGGGTCCCCGCCAGTTTAATTTTGGGCCAAAAATGTTGGGTGTTTTAAATGCCTGGAGGGGGCCTTAAAACTTACCCTATAAAATTTTTTATTTTTTCAAATACTATATGTTGTATTGAATATTAATCACATAAAAAGAGCATGTTGAAAAAATTAAGAAACTAGTCTACAGAATCTTCTGAAATTATTGAAAAATCCAAATTTTTCTTTACAAAAACCTATTTTATAACTTGGTGGCGTACAAAAAACGTTTTTGATTTCCTAATAAACTATTTTCAGATGCGAAAAAAAACAATAACCTGGATAGTTTTTATGATAGTGTCAAATGAGGTTTATATAGATCTTAAAAAAATTTTATTTAATCCTTAGAGGAAACCTGACCATTACGCTAACCTTAATAGCCTCATAATAGTAATAATTTATTTTAGTTCGTTTTAAGATAAAAAGACTTGATGAACTTTCTGCAACATGGCTAAAAGTAGTATTGTTGTTATTAGTTTTGTTGCCTCAAGATTAGCAAGTATATGGGAGCTCTTCTCTAAATGATTCTTGTGGTATAGTTGCATAGTTGTTCTTGTAAGAAAAAAAAAAAAGAATGATATATTTAAGCATTATTCAATAAAAAAATATATATTTACAATTCAATATTTCATTATTAAATAAACGACATTATTTAAAAATTAAATTATTTATTTTGCAATTGCTTCATATGCTGATTGCAAATCTTCCTTAGTCTTTGCCTCATGAAGGTTTTCTCTCCTTTGGTGAATAGCAAGTAGTAACGCCTGACGACCGTCTTTATTGTGAACATTGTTTACAAAGTCTGATACAATTTTAATAGATCGTTCAGAAATGTTGTTAACCATTGCGAGGTTGGAGAAATTGGGAAAAAATCTTAAACTGGTCAACGTATTTCCATAGTTGTGCCGGGTTGTTTAACTAAAGCTTATCATTCAGTTTAGTGAGGTTTAACAAGCTTAATATGAACCAATAGTTTTCTCCCACTAATTGTCAATACTTGGTGGTTTTTGTAGCTTAAAGTTTTTAAGAGCTTTTAACAAATTTAATTTCTCAGAATGCCAAAAAAATTCAGGAACTGGTTTTGAGAAGAGCATTTTCGTAACTTCTTCTTTCTCTGCAACAGAAATATCATGGTTTAGAAGAGCAAATGGAACTAAGGTTTCATCAAGATACCATAAATGTGACTCAATTGAAACCATTGTGGAATCAATTCTATTTAAAATTGTTTCAGAATTCTGAACATATTGCTCTACGTATTCTCTATATTTCATCATTTGTCAATAGGTTTTTATATCTTGGTAAGACGCAGCATAAGGTAAAGAAGTTTTTAAAAACCAGACGGAATGAAAGATTGAAATAAACTCGGCCAACTGCATTTCTTTATTTTAATTATCTGTCAATTCATAAGAAAGTTGCGAACTCAATATCTGAATCTTGAGATAATAAATAGCTTTGGACATAAAATGTGCATGCGACACGCACCCTGGAGTTTGAACTTGAAAAACTCTTTCAGGGCATAAGTACATAAGAGTCAGTTTCAATAGCTCTTTGTAATCTCCTCTGGGGAAAATGTTTTCCTTTAGAATAATCTCGCAAAATTTTACAGCATCGAGTCTATGGATTTCTAAAAAAGTGTTAGCAATAGATTGGGACGATGCTACTTTTAATGTCATTCCAGTTTAATTGGAATCATTTAAACATTAAGTTTTCTGGAGATTTAGTTTTTTAACTGCACTGTTTTTTACAGAAGTGTTTTAGATGTAATTCATGAACATGCCTCCCGAAAGCCAGCTCTAGTGCAATTGCTATTTGTTTATGACTAAACCTGGCATTTGTACCAGAAAGTCTTCCTGTATTTGTAGCAGTTGTACCAAAACATAAACCTTTCACGTCATCATATATTCCATATTCATCTAGTATTTTAACTAAAACATCATATTGAGTTTGTCCAGTACCAGGATCAATAGCTGAAATGCCAAGAATCTTCATTTTACCATCAATATTTACAGAGACTGCAAATTCATCTCTTATTGATTTTTTACCTTCTATGATATCTTCGATAATTTTCCCATCAAAATGTGCTATTATGGGAAAAATAGCTTTACCGGTAGCAATTTTAATATTTTTCTTATATTGCAGAGCATTTTCCGAATAAATTTTTTTTTAACTTGCCAAATACTTGAATGAGACAATTAAAAATCAGCCATATTTCCGCCTGAACTTACGATTAAATCCATATATACTTGCATTAGATCTCTTGATGAAACATTTTTTGATACTGATGTCATGGCAATATCTTTACTAAAACCCTTCCTTAACTCTTGTTTTTGATTACTTGGGCGGGGTTGCACTAAATCAAAAGAAATGATTCTGTACTAATATCACTTATGTCTGAGAAAAGCTCTAGCTCTGTAGTTGATTTGTCTACTTGGGGTAATTGTTTAATATTACAATTTTTTAACTTCCTCCTTTTTTTATTTACAATCTTTTATCTTATGTCTTTGCTCTCCAAAGTCAAGGCAAAAATTTGATATCAGCATAATATAAAAGTTTATCAAAGCTCTTTTTTTTTTAAGATAACCTTAATATTATCTTTAACAATCCAAAAAACCTGCTCGCCCTTCTTTTTGAATTCTTCCCTAGATATCTCTTCTGCTTTAGAGTCTTTACCCTTACTTTTCTTTAATATCTCTTAATATTGATTAAACGAGTGATATTATCCCTGCAAAAATTACAATAATACTTTAAACGAAATTAAAATATTAATGACACATTTGTAACAATTCATCATATTACATATTTGTTTTATTGTTTGATAATAAGAAACTTTATTTAATCAGTCCACTCAGAGTAGTTAAGGCGATTTACAAATCATTTGAATTCTTTTTTTTGAAATTAGCATGATTTTATAAGCGTATTATGTCCAAACAAAAGTTTTAGATGATATAATTTTTTTTTGCTTCAGATTTTTTTAATATTTGAAGAAACTTTTCTTTTTTTAATATAATTTTCAAAATCTTTTTACTACCCCCTAATAGTGAATCTAAAGAACACCATTTTGGAGTCTTTAGATCACTTTTTGCTCATTGGCGTTAACATGAATTTAGTTAAAATCTTTTGAAAAAGTTCCTTAATTTACTATAAATCCTAGTTCTAATCGGTTCTGATGTGTATTAACTATATGTAGTTGTTGAAATACAATATTTCTATCAATTTTCACAAAAAATACTGGAATTACGACCAAGAAAGAGCTTATAATTAAGAAAAAGAGTCAATAAACGATCAGAACAGATCATCTTATTAAACTATGTTCATTTTACCTAAAAAACGTATTTATTTAAAATCTTATTCAAATTAGGACAAGAGATTGGGATTTTAAAAAGATTTAAAAAAAAAAAAAGATTCATTGGTCTAGGTTTTTTCGCTACAATCATTTATATTTTTTGATACCGCAAAATTTATAATTTTAATTTTTTTTTATCATAAGTCTTTCCATAATTCACAGACCTAATCATTTAACGGAAATATGTTGTAGTCAACAAAATATCATACAGATGCTATAATATTTTTAAATTGCCTTAACTACACCGAGCACCTTATAGTTATATTATTTAGCTATAAACCCATACGTAATAACAGTCAAAAAGAAAAAAATTAATTGGAGTGGTATTAAAAAAATACCTTATTCATCTACTAGCTTAATAGGTTCAAAGGATTACAAAAATTTATTTTTACTATTTTATTATAAATTGATATTATAAAACTTACCTTATAGATTTATTGCGAATTTATTGGACCCATCAGTACAACCAATAAACTTTTTCGATGGAGTTAACTTGTTACTAGATCTTTTAAACAGAAAGTTAAAAATTAATTCTTTATTTGTTGCAAAAGTTATTTGAGGTAAGTTTATTATCAGGTTTTCTTCATCAAATAAATACGCTCTAGATTTTAGTCTTGTAATTTTAGCCATTCTGAATATTATTTTAAAAAATATTAGATTACTTGTTATTAGTAATGCAAATTTAGTTTTAATTAACTTTGTCTTTGGAAAGCAGTTGTAAAAGTTTAAATTATTATTTAAGTACTTTGGTTAATACATTTTTTGAAAATATTTTGCAATCAAATTTCCAGATTTTAAATTTATTGCTCTTTAATGTTTATTAATTAGGGACCATTAAGGTTAGTGTCCGCGGCAGGTTACCCATGATATATTTTTTTTAGACTTAATTTGACACTATTACAAAAACTAACCAGTTTATATTTTTTTCTGTGTCTGGAAGCAGTTTATTAGAAAATCAAAAACATTTTTTATACGCCACCAAGTGATAAAATAGGTTTTTGTGAAGGAAAATTTGGATTTTTCGCCAATTTCAGAAGATTCTGTAGACTATTTCTTAATTTTTTCAACATGCTCTTTTTATGTGATTAATATTCAACCCAACATATAATATTTTAAGGAATAATAAAAAAAAGGTTCCCACCAGGCATTTAAAACACCCAACACTTTTGGTCCAAAATCAAACTGGCGGAGACCCTAAAAATTAAAATTTTTTTTTTCCCTTAAACTTACTTTCATATAAATAGTCAATTTATAAATTGATTTACGAGTTCAATTTTAAAAATTGAAAAAATATGAAACACCCTAATATATAGCCTTGCATGGTAGTGTAGTAGTAGAAAAAACTTCTTCCATAAACTGTAGTTTTAAAGAGAGCGTAATAAACCAGACCAGAAAAAGTTTTAAAACTTAAATAAAAATTTTTTTTTCTTAAATGATAGATTGCTTGCCCAAACCAAATGCTCAGTTGATGTAGCTGCACTTTCTGTATCAGCAGACTATAAGATAGCCAATCTAGCAGCACTCTCTTGTAGCAGTAGGCTATAAGATAGTCCATATAGCAGCACTTCCTTGTAGCAGCAGGCTATAAGATAGTCAATGTAGCAACAAAAAAAAATTAATAGTGTTTTTTTTAATAAAAAAAAATTTTTTTTTAAAAAAAACACTATTAATTAAAAAGCTTACTAGTCATTATTGCGGTTTTTTAAAATACAATAAAACTTAATGTACTTCCGCATTACTTAATTTGCTTTGACTTGGTGGTATCCTGGCAAGATTTTGGAAAAAAAATAAAAAATACTTAGAAGATTTGAATTGTAGAGTTCAATAGTAATACATTTTTTTTTAAATACTGCATATGATTATTGTGTTCATGATTTTTAATGATTTATCTGAGTAGTGTACATAACGGGTGATGCGGAAGTTATCGGACAAATCCTAATTTCATTATTTGAGCATAATAATTAGTTTTTGTGGTTTTATGCGTAGGCATAAACGTTCTATAAAATATAAACTTTATTATTTGAAACACAATTATTTAAAATGAGGTTAAATGCAGCGGAACGAGAGTCTTTTCGAAAGCGACTAAAAATGTTTTTTGTAAATAAACCTATTATAAAAAAAAAAAAATCGTAAACCATTTTGAAAAGGAAGGATTTGCTCGAAGTACAATATATGATAACCTAAAAAGACTTGAAACTGTTCAATCATTTTCTGATAGAAAGCACCCTGGTCGTCCGACATCCTGGACTAGAGAAAAGAAAGCCGAATTAACAAGACTTGTCAACAGTCGAAAAGGGGTCAGTCAGAGAAAAATAGGTATTAAATTCGGGGTCAATCAATCGACAATTGGTCATCAGTTAAAAAAAATGAATATTAAAAATAGAAAACGTGAAAAGACTCCAAAATACACTATAGAACAACAAATAAAGGCAAAGAAAAGAAGCAGGAAACTAGTTAACCAACTCTATAACACAAAATCGCTTCTAGTCATCGATGACGAAAAATACATTTGTTTTGCAGGGGACAACATGCCTGGAAATTCTGGATACTACACAAACAACAAAAAGACATGCACAGAAAGTGTTCGCTTTATAGGAAAAGAGAAATTTCCAAAAACATTATTAATGTGGATAGCCATATCTGACCGTGGTATGTCCAAGCCATTGTTTCGCACTTCCAAGGCTCTAGCGATCAATTCATCAATCTATATTAATGAATGTTTAGAAAAACGACTTCTTCCATTTATTCACAAGTATCATGGAGACTTGAACTATTTATTTTGGCCAGATTTAGCAAGTTCTCATTATTCTAAAGATTCTCTAAATTGGATGGACCAATGTGTCTATTACGTTGATAAAGAATCCAATGCCCCAAATGTGCCTCAAGCACGACCAATTGAAATTTTTTGGGGACATTTGGCACAGAAGGTTTACGAGAGAGATTGGCAAGCTTCAACAGAGCAAGTTTTGATTGATCGCATTAAACTAAAACTACAAGAAATTGATTTAAACTTTTTACAGTCGCATATGAAAGGCATCAGAGCGAAATTGAGATCAATTGCAGATGAAGGTGTTTTTTCATATAAAAAAAATTATATTTTTATTAAAAGATAAATGCTTTATTTAAAAAAAACATAATAGTAGTTTGTTTTTTTATTTATGAATATGTTATTGACGTTTTTATGATGTCCGATAACTTCCGCATCACCCGTTAATTTTTAATTTTAAAATTGATTTTTCTCAATTTCTTTTTTTTATGAGTAGCTGTAGGAAAGCAATGATATCTCAATAAAAAAAAATCATTATTTTAGATTCAAATTTTCAGGATATGTTCATTAATAAAGTGTTTAGTGCCTGAAACTATAAAAAAATAATAAAAATTAAACTAAACCTAAAATTACCCTATCAACTGAGTGTTTTATTATTAAAAATAGTTTTTTAAACTATTAAGTCAGCCATTTTAACTTTTAACTCGTTTAACTGTTTAACTTTTTTTTAAATACTTTTGATTCAGACATAAGTTACACTAGTAAACTAGCATAATATTGATGTAATCTTAAGATATTTATGTTCTTGAGATGTTAGTTTTTTCACTTTTTTTTTTTTAAATTGAAAATCTTTTTGTAATGCGTTTTAGATTTTTATCTAATAAGTTACTATTTTGTCAAAGGTATTTATTATCAGTAAAATATAAGAAGATAAAAATAATGCCAGGATACCATCTTAAAAATTTGTCAAAAAAAAAAAAATGCTTATTTATATTTTTGTTTAAAAATGTTTTCAAATACTTTCTCTAAAAGTTTTATATTTTCAAACTTTTTATGGAATTTCGCTTCTTTTGAGATCCAACTTGATATACTTTTGGAGTGAAATATTTTTGGTAATATATGGCACCCACCATGTTGTCGGGTGTTTTGGTGAGGGAACTTTTTTTGAAATGAATGAAATAATTCTGATTTTTTTGATAAGTATCAAAATGCTCAGTGATTTTTACTACAGGCGAAAAAAATTTTTTTTGTCATAACCCTACACATATATATATATATATATATATATATATATATATATATATATATGTATATATATATATATATATATATATATATGTATATATATATATATATATATATATATATATATATATATATATATATATATATATATATATAAATACAAATCTAAATTGGAAATATCAAGTGATTAATGCTTCTAGCAAAGCAAATCAAATGCTTGGTCATATCAAAAGATCATTTGTTTATTTTGATTATAAGTTACTTTGTTTGCTTTATATTACTTTTATTCGGCCATTACTGGAGTTTGCAGTTCCAGTATGGTCTCCATTTCTTAAATCCGATTGTGACTATATCGAAAGAATCCAGCACAAACCTACTAAACTAGTATCATCAATCAGAAATCTTTCCTATACAAAAAGACTCGAAGAATTAAACCTAACTACACTAGTGGAAAGAAGACGAAGAGGAGATCTAATGCAAATGTATAAAATTATAAATAATATTGACAAAATAAAAAAAGGCATTCGTTTTCCAATCATTAACAATAATATGAGTGGTCACTGCTTTAAATATTTAAAGGAAATGACAAAACATAAGCACAGAGAAAACTTCTTTAATCAAGTAGCAAATTTATGGAACTCTCTGCCAGAAGAAGTTGTTAAATTGCCTTCAGTCAACAGCTTTAAAGCAGGAATTTATTGCTGGATGAGCAGCAATCGATCATTTCAGTTGTCAAAGTGTTTCTAATAACACACTCATTGGCTCTGCCAGTTACAGCATTTACTAGTAACTAACTATTTATATATATATATATATATATATATATATATATATATATATATATATATATATATATATATATATATATATATATATATATATATATATATATATATATATATATATATTTGTCATTTCTAGAGCTTCATTCAAATAACTTGCTTTTGGTCTATTAGCCATTTTTAGTTCAACGTATAATTGTGAACAATTTTTTTCATCGATGAATTTTATTAAAAATAAATACCGAAGTAGGTTAGGAGATGAAAGTACGCAGGCAATCAAAATCAAAATCTACAATCAATGTGTATTGTGCTATTAAAATAAAAGCTTGCACAACATGGACTTGATTTTCAAAAAGATATTGACATAGGTATTGACGGAGCAAGTGTGATAAAAAAAGTTAAAAGGGAGAATATTACCTGTAAATCAACAGTTATATTTTGCCTACGGTATGCAACTGGTCCTTATTGAAGTACTATAACAAAAGCAGGCTATAGAAAGAGAAATAGATCAGCAATTCGACATAGGCAAACAATCAGGTAGAGAAAACGATTTTTCAGAGAGTAACTCTTACGAGGGTGAGGATTTTTCTGGGAGTAACTCTTGCAAGGGTGAGGATTTTTCTGACAACAATGAATTGGTCGATCTCTATGCTAGTCATAATAGACATCGAGGAAACTATTGTGGTATTACTGAGGTAAGTTGTAACCCAGTGATAAAATTTATAGTAATGTTCATATAATCACCAAAAAAAAACGATATCTTGTACAAGTATGTTGCGGTTGAATTCGGGAAGCAAATAACTCTAATAAAAGACTGCAAGACAAGATGGAACAGTCTTTTTTCAATGCTTTAACATGTCTATTTATTAAAAAATTGTATACAAAAGGCATTAATAGACATAAGTCTACTGCGAGGTGAATTTTTGGCTTTATCTAATATTGAGATTAAAAAAAACTTTCAATGTTAAAAAAACTTATAGATGTTAACAACGTTATAAGTCAATAGTTGCATTTATCTCTCATTCAACAAAGGTGTACTGATGTAAGTGGAATCCTTCAGTATCTGCACAATAGTAGAACCAACATTCAGTCTTAAATAGAGCTAGTAACAGTTCCATCTTCAATAAAATGTTGAAAATTAATAGTCGAGTTACTTGAAAGACTAGACGCTTCAGACCCAGCTACATCATTAACAGCTTTTGAGTCTGAATCTTAAACTTCCTGTTTCAAATGAGACACTACTCAAAATTGTTTCTGATTCTTCCAACTCTCCACCCGAATCTATTTCTTTTCCTCTTTTCAAGAGCAAAAGAATAACAGACGAACTTAACAAAGCTTTAAAAAAAATCACATTTATCCAGCATACCAATTCAATGTGAGACACTGTCGGTAAAAATTCAAAAGGAAATGCTGTTGTTTGAAAATGGAAGAACAAATGGTGTTTTTTGCAAAGAGCGTATAGTACCAGTGTAGAATCATAACATGCTTTTTCTGCATTCTGTCATTTTGCAACAAAAATAAGAAGCCGTCTAAGTAATAAAACTTTGGATGTGCTCTGCTTTCTCAAATTTTATTTTAAAAATAATGAAAAATAAATACATATGTATATTATATCTACAAAAACAATGAATAATTTAATAATTAAGTATGTATAATATTAAAAAGCCAAATAATTTTCTTATAATCTAATAGGTAGTTTTTTCTAAACATATTTTGAATGTTATTAATTTTATTAAAATTTTACTTAAATAATATGTTAAAATCTTTCAAGAATATTTAAAAATCCCAGGATTAATCCCAGGATCCCAGGAATAGATAAATGTAATCCTGAAATCTTGGGATTAAAAATATAGCACAGGATTACAACCCTAAATTGCAGTTAAAAATAAGACTTTAAAATTGCGCACACTAGCCTATAATTGCTCGCAGTAATTACAAACAGAGAAGACTGCAGATAATCGCCAATAAATATTGAAATGTCAAACATCAATCAAAAAAAAAACAAATAGTCAAGCCTAGTTATATAAATATATGCAAATTAGTAAAAAATACACACACATACATATTTATGTATTGTATATTATAAACATAATTAAAATATTGAAAAAAACAATTTTTTTAGTTCAACATACACAAATATGGGCTATTAAATTCGCATCTTCCACTGTGTCCATACAGTCAGTGTTTTCATTAAAACCAGCTATATAGTCTTCTTCTGAATTGTCATGCAATGCTAAAAAGGTTAACATAAAACAAAATAAATAAAATAGCATATAGTATAGCATATAGCTTCAAATATTATAGAAAACAATTTTAATCTTTTTTAACTAGTGAAACATATTTAAATAATTAAACTAAAAGATTAAACACTTAAAATTGTAAATGAATATGTAGTAGCATATATCATAAAAATGAGGTCAGCGATTTTTTGCCGACCTTAAATCCTTCTAGGTTGGTAGTTAAGTCTGTTTTGTCAAATGCAGACCCTAACTCCGAGGGCTATTTATACAATATATATATATATATATATATATATATATATATATATATATATATATATATATATATATATATATATATATATATATATATATATATATATATATATATATATATATATATATATATATATTACTTGGGTTTCGACAAGAATGATTGATGGTTGTCTGCACCCGCCTCCACACCTATGTAAGTCAGTTTACATGGGCAAAAAAAATCCCATGCAAAATATTTTATTTTTTTTAAACAGTGAAATGGATTAATGTTTTATCAAATTTAATAAGGTTTTTAGGTTTATAGATTGAAGAAATAAATGCGCTGATTGAAGCAATAATTTTTTAAATGCACTAGGCATCTAGCACATTTAAAATAAAATATGCCTTTAATAAGTATTATGTAATTATGCATAATTACGTAATTATGTAATAAACTAATGTTTATTTATTATTACGCTTTTGTGAGCATTTTTAAGATAAAAAAGTTTGTTGTTGAAGATTTTTTTTAACGTTTTGACAATTATATTTAGATAAACTCAAAAGTTAAAATGACCAGAATAAAATTATCATTAAAAATTTTAAATAAACTCAAGTTAAATATTGGTTAAATAGCTCTCATTCATAAAAGTTTTAATGACAAAAGCCTTTTATTATTATTATTAGCTGTCTTGTTTGAAGCTATTCAAGTGCAATTTTAAACATTTTAAATAAGAAAAAAATTTTACTTTAAAACTTCCTGTAATGGGGCTCCTGGTTAAGTAAAGGCTAGAGATGGTATCTTGATAAAAATACTCATTTTAAACAGATGTTAACTTCATCCAGCTAAAATCCCCCTGTTGTGGGGCTCTTGGTTGAGTAAGGACTAGAGATGGTACCACAATAAAAATACTATTTTAGAAAGATATTAACTGCATCCAGCTACTGTCTTGTAGAAACATCCGAGGCAAAGATTTTAGGGGTAAGCAGAATAATTCTGTAGACCAGCTTCGAACTCTTTCTTCATCTATTAGGCTGGCCTAGATGTAAACTTGTGTTACATTGATTCCTGCCTTGGATGATGAATGATTTCCCTAACTCTACTCATAGGTTTTCGCTTGTGCCTCCTTGATAGTGGCTATGCAACTTTTTCTGTTATCTCCTAATGAGAGTACAGCTCTAAAACTCTGTTTAATGCTTCTGAGGCCATCCTTTTAGTTATATACTTTTTATCTTAAAATATTAGATGTTCATATAGGTATGTATCATCCCAAAATCATTTAATTGTTCCAATGGATATTTTAAATTCTTTCAATTGTGAATTGTTTTGGAACAATATTTCATTATATAGTGTGTTACTTATGGAATTCAAAAAAACATTACATTAAACCTGTTAATTTTATTTGAATACTTCAAGCAAATTATTTAATCTATGTAAACGAGCTTCTCAAAATAAATCTAGTAGTTTTCATTCTATATAAAATCAATTAAAAGAAACTTTTATCAATTTATATAAGCATTAAAAATAAAATTAGTTAGCGTTTCTTACGGGGACAGAAATAAATATTACTTACAGGACATAGCTTATTAATAACCATAACTAAGAGATTTTTTAATATGAAAAGTTAAAGAACTATCAAATAATTTCTATACATCACCAATACATTACACAGATATATATTTCTATAGACATTTCTAAATATTACATCTGTATATTACATATATTGTTATTTATAAACATATATGCAAATATTTAAATATATATATTTATGAAAAAACTTTGTGTGTTTAATATTCATCATAAGCATCAGAAAGATAATTTGTCATCTATTATTTTTTTCATAGCATAAACTTCTTCACTCCAATTTTAGGATTAGCTGTATATTCTAAAAAAATGATTAAAAATAAGTAAAATTAAAGTGTGAAGCTTATTTTATTGTCTAGTTTATGTCTATTTTATTTTTGGAGCTTTTGAGTACCTGCAATAGTAAATCTGTTCTTAAATTGGCTTGATGGACCATCTGCCAAACTCTTAACTCAAAAACATCCTTCGGTAGGCTTTGAATTAATTTATCAAAATATACTAATGATGTTTCTTTATCATGAGTAGTGCAATCACTAACAATTGCATGACAGTTTTTTGTATTTTGAAACCAAGTCACAGAAGTAAAGATAGGTACCTGCTGTTGATTCCAGTGAGCATTTTGAACCTCATCTTGAGAAAAACATTTGTAAATTTCTGCGTAATCCACTTGTATCGCTGCTACTCCACTTACCTCTTTTGTGCTGTTTTTGTCAGATTCTAAACTTTTGTGCTGTTGTCTTTTAATAAAACTGTGACTTAAAAAGCTAGGCATCAATAAACACAGATGATTGTACTGAAGTGCTTTGAACTAATTTCTTCATCCTTCCATTATCATCTTGCCACTGTTTCCACTCAATTTTTCCGAAGTATCACTATCACACTGCAAGTGATTTTTTTTTGAAACCACATTCTTCATGCTGACAGTCACTAAATCAACATGCTGGGTCATCTGGGCATTGAAGGCAAGAGTCTGCAAATTTGTTGGAATAAACAGGTATATTTGCACTGCAAACAGAAAGCTTTTTCAGTGAAAGAATTACATTTTGATGATAGATGCACATGAATAAATTAGCTGGTGTTTGTCTACTAAGGAAAACATGTAATGGCCTTAAACTTGCAAATTTACTTCTACTAATCTTGATATTTTCATTTTCTGCTCTAAACAAGGCATGAGTCTCCTTTAGGCTCATGTACATGTGTTTTTATTGAATATGCTCTTTATTGCCATTATTTGTGATAGCAACTCTATCTTTTATTCCAGGAGACATACGGCTAATATCATCGTTTTCATAAAATTTAAAGACTTCATGCTTGATTTCTTCATTTAAGAAAGTTGCTCATCTATACTCAATAGAACTTTCTACAATTTTGAAATTTAGTTCAACAGCTAATTTTAGAATAACTGCTTTTTGCTTTGAGGGGCTATTAGGTAACATTATTTTTACTATATTTGCAGCTCTTGACAAAGAAGAACGAGTACTATATGGCTGCCTGTAGCAAATAATTTCATTAATTTTATTTGAAGTTTTTCTTCTCCACTTAGCTTTTTTTTCTCTTTCTTTAATCTTTCTTTCTGTATCAGCTTTATGTTTTTTATCTTTTGGCAACTTTCTGCATTCTTCCCTTTTTTTAATCGATGTTTATTAACATATTCTTTATTTTTTTCCCCAGCTAAAATAGGACTCAATCGTCTCCATTTACTGTCTTTCTGCATTAGTTTTGGCCATTAATTTTTATTTTGATCTAAAATAAAAATAAAGATTGTCAATAAGTTGTACAAATGTTCGAAATACTTTTCATAAGATTTTCTATCCATTAAAAGATAGTTTTATAAATAGTTCCTTGTAGACTATGCAATAAGCCGTTACTTACAGGACCAAAATATACATTGTCTGCAGGCTTTAAGGAAATGCTTCAACTATCAGATTTTTAGTTTTAAATATAGAAAAAGTAGTTTATTGTGATTGTAATAATCCTTTCCTTTATTGGATTTTTAAGCATAAACTTAATAAAAATGACATATTTGTTACTTACAGGACAGTCACATTGTTGGAAAACTAAAACAAATATTATATATTGTCAAAAAAAAGAAGCTTATTTAAGTTATTAGGTTATTTATTTAATTATTTTTAAACTTCAAATATGAAGTGTTAAATTTGTGGTAGTTTTTAAAAATACACTTCCTCTTAATGCTATACGCTTTAATCAATAAGCAACTTATTTACAATTTATTTATAAAAATTAACGCACAGCTTTAAGTCACAATTAAAAATAAAAAACAAGCACAAATAATGTTAACAAATTAAAAAAAAAGAATCTTTAAACATAAAGTAAAACAAAGATAACTTGAGTTTTGATACTAATTGAAATTTAATTTTCTGAAAATAACTAAATTGAGTATGGAATCACCCATGTATATCCTTATATTGTAGTCAGAAGAGACTTTGGTAATTAAAAAAACTCTCTTTTAACAACATTTAAGCGACTTCAAAAATTAAGCTATATTTTAATGTCTAAAAGTTAAAATAATTAAAATAATGCGGAAGCACATTAAATTTTATTGTTTTTTAAAAAACCGCAATAATAATGACTTTAAAGTTTTTTTTATTAACAAAATTTTTGTTTTTGTTTTTTAAAACATATTTTTAAAACATGCGCAGAGTGTTGCTACATCGACTATCTCATAGCCTGCTGCTACAGGGAGTGTTGCTACATCAACTATCTACTATCTTATAGAGGTGGGAGTTAAGGTTAGTTTTAGTCTAACTAAAATTAGTCGACTAACTTTTTTGTCTAACTAAAATTAGTCGACTAACTTTTTAGTTAACTAAAATTACCTAACTTTTTAATTAACTAAAAATAGTCGACTTACATTTTAGTAAACTAAAATTAGTTGACTAATGTTTTAGTTAACTAAAATTAGTCGACTAACTTTTTAGTTAACTAAAATTAGTCGACTAACATTTTAGTTAACTAAAATACCCGACTAACTTTTTAGTTCAAATAAAACTCTAGTCAAATAAAAATGTTATTAAAATAAATCTTTTAAACTAAATTTGAATATTTGTACTTTTCGCCAGTTCAGAGATAAATGCCCATGAGGTTGCTGCAACTGTTTAAAAACACCCAATTGGCGCAGAAAGTAAAAAAGACACCACATAGACAATTAAATTAAATTTGGTACGTTTATTTACAGTCTAATTTATCTATTTTTTTATGTGCTGCGTTCTATAGGTAGTGTGAAATAATAATAGCACATCATGAGTTCTCTCCCCTGGCTTATTGCAAGGGTGGAGTAAATCTCCAATTTTCAACAAAAATCTCATCGATTTCAATTAATTACTTTCCACCCAATCTACGCTTTCCCCCCCCCCCCCCCAAACACAAAGACAATGCAGAAACATTCTTCTACTTTTTACTTTTTACAACTTTTTCATTTAAAAATAATAAATGAGTAATCAATAAGTAATCAATAATCCCTCTATTAACTCTCCCTCAATCTATTGAAATCTTAACATAACCATCACAACAATTACAGTACACAATCTATGAATATTTATTGTTGTGTCTTCTCCCCCAACTATTATAACCACAACATACTGCAATGCGGCAGGCAAGGCCATACCGAACGACGAATACATGCAACTAAAAAAGTTAATTTTACCAATGAAGGGTTTTTTTTTTAGATGGCAAATTTCAGTTTTGAATTTCAGCACCCACCTGCACAACCTCGTTAGTACGAACCTGTAGGCGAGAGTATTACCATAAACCCAGAATGTAATCGTTTATAGGTTATTATGTGAACATTTTTATTGCTTTCAGAGTAGAGTTGTTTGTCGGTTGGCAAGACTTGCACTTTTTAAAACAGAAAATTGTTTATTACATTTTAATTACTTGAAAAATGCAATGCGTAATCTATCATTTTTAAGTACTTGTTTGTTTTTTGTTAGAACAAAAATAAGTAATATTATATTAGTAGTATCGCGCTCAACTTGTTTCTCCGCGCAGCGGCCTCATTCGTCAAGGTTGGTGTTTCGGAGTTATAGAGTTGAGAGAGGGTTATAACCACTATTAAGTAGCCTCCTTATCTGTAGTGGCCTTCTTGGCCTTGAGGAGGTGAATAACAAAAAAATATATATATTAATGAATATATAAATAAAAACAAGTTTTATTTATATATTCATTAATCTCAAAAAATTACTATTTATTATTAATAAATATCAATAAAAAGGATTTCTTTTTAAAAATTTAAACTATTATTTTCAAAACCACACCTCTATGAGAAAGTTTAACAACAATGTCACGTTAGTTTCCATTAAAATATGGTAGCGTTAATGTTTTTATCAAAGTCGTTTTTACTTAAATGATCACAACTTTTAGCTCCAATCAAATAACTGTTTTCAGAATATTTTACTTTTCTTTTAAATACTCGGACTATTCCGGCCATTTTTTACACAAACTACATCATTTTTAATCTATTAAGAACCAGTAAACAAATAAATAACAAAGGATGCGTTTTACAAACTTTGAAAATAGTTCTACGATGAACAAAGTTCTTTGGAATGCATAAGTTAATGTGTTAACAAATTTTTTTGGGTCCAAAAAATTCATAAAAATGCAATATCTTTTATACGCATGCACAAAACTCTACAAAGCTGCTGTAAAAGAACTAAATGGTAAATTAAGATAATCCACATAATTTCTGGTATTTCTGATGAAAGGCTCTTTTACTTGTAGCCTAGTAAAGCACTTTATCATACATATATGGTTACCACATACCGAAAAGGATCTGGCAACCCTGGCCATGTGGTGGACAAAAGTAAAAAAAAAATTCAAACATGACATTTAATCACACCATTTTGTACTTTAAAGATGTAGCTTTTATAAAATGTATATATATTTTTATATTAATTATGGGTTTGCATTTAAGCTGTTGATTTCACGGAGGTTTAATATTGAACAATCACGGCATTGTAAATTGCGCATGCGGAACTTTTATTAAAAAAAGATATCGTTATTTCGCTTTTATTTAGTAATTCTTTTTTAGCCATATCCTAAAAAAGTAACTTATAGCTTTGCTAAAAAGATGTATAATTGATATCCCATTATTTAAATTGATTTAAATATGACCATGGAGAATGTATTTTTTCACAACATTTAAATCTTTAAATTTTAGTATCTCTAAATACGCGGGAATTTGATTTTATGGCTATGTATACTACTAAAACTGGATAATTGAGCGCTTATTTAAATCTTTAGGCTTTAAAACCTAATATATTATAAAACTAGAAGAGCTTATCTTTATATTTAAAAAAACAACTAGACTTTGGTTACTTTTTTAAGATTAAAAACAGTGTACATAAAATCCTATTATTTGGCTATAAATAAAAATAAAAATGAGTCTCATATAACAAAAATAAAAAAATTTCAAGTAAATTTTGGAAATCATAGTGTTCTTTTAACAAACCATGTAATTAGAATAGAATTGCATTTTTTTATACGAATCGACAAGGACGACCCAAAGATGCACCCACATAAGATGGTTTACAGATGCTATTCAATAATGAGAAACATAGGTTCAAAAGGTTCAAATACTAATCTTAAATTAAGAACCTGGATTAGCAATTGCAAGAAATGTGAATGTGTTTGCTTCAAAGTAAATAAAGGAAGGAAACCAAAGAAAACTGTAAAGGGAAGGCCCTTGTCCACATGTACATCTTTGTGACTGTTATATTTGTAATGGTATTATGTATAAACCAGTTATTTTAAAAAACTGTCTGCATTCATTTAGTGCACCATGTATATTACCACTTTATATTATCAATAATAAATTATTATCTAAAATAAAATGCCCTAAATACTCATTATCAATTTCAATTGATGGATTACCCACCTCTTGCAATGTTACTGAAATGATAAATTATATTCCAGAAGAATGTAAGCAATGGCGTGGTAAATTATTTAAAGAGTCACAACTGTCAGAACACTTAACCTTCTCAACATCATCATCACAAATAAGTCTTTCAGATATATTTGCATTAAATTCAAAAAGTATTATCACAAAGGATATTGATGCTGTTGTACTTCATGTTATTAAACAAAAAATTTTACAAACATTTGGTAGTAAACAACCAAACATTTGACTGTGAAGAGTTTAATAAATATATTGAGAAGCAACGTCAAATATAACAATATCAAATAAGTAATCAGGATCTTGAAGATAAAACACATATCATAACAGAAGCACTTGAAACTCACATACTATCTCACCCTGAAAATGAAGAATATATGAAGTTAGTATTTGAACCATGCATAATTCACTTTAATAAGAAAAAAAAAGGAAAACTAAAAATATAAATCATAAATAATACTTTTTGTTCGGATCCTAATAGATATGTTATTTCTAAAATTTTATGTTTTGGTATTTTGTATTTATATCTTTATTTTGTATTTATATGAGAATCAATCGCAATATTTATATTCATAGATCTCATAACTAAAAATAATTAAAGAAACTGACCATGTAAAGATGTCATTTGGTCCACTAGTAAATTAACTCGACAAGGTATTTGATTTGTTAGGAGTGCAAAGACAAGCATACCATGGGAAAAGTTTTGTTGGTAACCATGTTAACAAAATGTCAAAGGTAAACTAATCATATAGTTCTTAAATATGAAGTAGTTTATTCGTTTATTCGAAATAAATAAAAAAGTACATTTCAACAGGTATGGTCGTATGTATTTGTTTATATGTATATGTATATCTAATATATATGTATAAAAAAGTGTAAATTGAAAGTGTAATTTAACATATATAACTTTTATTTTTATTTAAAAAACTATAATTATATTTAAAAAACATTATTAGATGAAAAGTATCCTCTAAACTATGCAACACAATACCACAGCTTGTAGTTGAACTTGACACAAAGAAACTATTGAATTTTATCAGAACTTTAAAGTCCTATTTGATAAGTTTGGGATTTGCCACAAACTTATTAACTTCTGCAAGCAGTTCAACAAAGAAAACATACAAAATCTTGGTATTATTATTATGTATTATTATTATTATTATTGTTGTTATTATATACATTACTATTATTATATATTCACAGAAAATCGAATTGAAGATTTTATGAATTACTTCCGTGATAATTGGCCAAATGATTCAATTACACCTAAGCTTCATATGCTGGAATATCATGCATCTTTCATTAGGAAATAGGGAGTAAGACTTGGTACTTATGGGGAACAGGGTGCAGAGAGTATTCATGCTGAATTCAACAGCATGAAGAGTACCTACTGGCACATGAAAGGAACATGTAAACTCAAAAGTATAATGGATGAGCACTTCATAAATAACCACCCAACTGTAAAACAATATCAACAAAAAGCTCTGCATAAGAAGGGAAAAATTGCAGATACTTAAAATAATTTTATAAAACATTGGAAAATGGTTTTCGCATATTTCAAATGGGTTTTTAGAATATAAATGGCAGTGTTATAGCGTAAATATTACTTCTGTCAGTATTTTTAAACCATCAAATAAAAAGAAAACTTATCAATTTTTAAAAGCATTAAATTATAACAAAAAAAAGTAATCCAGTTATAATTTTAGTTTTAAATGATTCACACACTACTATATTTTCAAAAAAAAACTAAAGGTAATGACTAAAAAATGTGCAACTCTAAAATATTAACCATAATGTAAGCACAGGTTAAACTTTCCCAGAAAAACAACAACAAGTTTCACCTTAGTTCCACATCTTTTCTCCTCCTAAAGTTATTTAAATGATAGCTTTGGTAAAACCTACCATACCTAAAATTTTGTTTTGACAGAAATTCTTAGAGATAATTTAGCATTATCCACAAATAATTAAAGTTTGAAGTGTATACAACTTTAGTAAGAAATCCCTTTTTAACCGTGATCGTTTCTGTTTACAAACGTTTGAGCAAAATATGACACATGGGCGTGTTAAAAGTCCATTACTAAACCACCTTGATTTAAATCAAGTTTTTTTTTTCAAAAAAATTCAAGATTATTTTTTGTGTTACAACGAAGCATAAAATAGCTAATGATTTTAAACCTCTCCTTTTATTGCATAGTTAAATTAATTTATACATTATCTTTCAAATGAGTTATTGCAACACTATTTCAAACGTAGGATGTCAAATAAATTGATTTCAAATGATGATATATTTAAAGTACTTTTTTTAGTTAAAATTTCACTAATATAGTTAAATACTTTTAACTATATAAGTGAATTATTGAACCACTATGCGGTCCATGGTGGTTCAATAATTCGAATCTTAAAATATTTTGTTTAATAAGTAGATTAATAATATAAGTTTGATTTATAATCCGCGGATGTCCGCCTGTTGTCTAATAATGATTTGTACACGTTTTATGCAGGGGGGCTGACATTTTAATTTTCTTTTTGTTCCCAAGATACCTTGTTACCTTGTTTTTTTGCAAAACATCCTTTTTTTGACATCAAAATAAACATATAAATACTTGTAGTTTGCTCTATGTCTAGAAGTTGCCAAGAGTTGATTTTTAATGATGTATTAATTCGTCATTTTAGTGACGTATTTTTTCCTTTCATTTATGTACATAGTTTATAACGTAGCAATGACCAAATTATTACTGAAACAGCGAGAAAATTGCGTGTTTACGCATTTTTTTACGTTAAAATAACTAACTTTTAAATTTAAAACAAATAAATTAAGAAAACTGAGAAAAAAACTTCTCCACAAATTCGTTGCATTGTTTATAGCATCGGTCCCAGGTTAAATTATCTTTCTAATAGTGAAAGAATTCTGTAAATCTGACACACCGCTCATGAGATGTCTTAGATTTACTAAAAATTGCTCAACTTAACTCGTCCTATTCTTTGTTGGATATAATACAAAGATGCAGTGGCGTAGCGAGGATTTTTGCGCACAGGGTAAAAATGAATAAAAAAAATTTTTACAATAAATTTAAAAGAACGTTATTATGTAGTTTTTTTTTGTTTTTTTTACTTTTTGCCCTTTTAAGCCTTCATGCCCTACCCAGTAAGCACAGATCGTTTTTAAAACGTTTAAAAAACAATAATATTCGTTTTAATAAATTTTTTAAACGTTTTAAAAACGCCCTGTGCTTACTGGGTAGACAATCGCCCCTTTGACACCTCTCCTGGCAACGCGACTGTAAAAATTTATAACACAAAAGAGTTATATTAATAAAACGAACTAAAAATATTATTATTACTAGAAAAAACTTCCGTATTACATTTAATAAATTTAAACTAAATTAAAAAATTCCAAATTTTCGTACAAAAACATCAACATTTGAAAACATTCAGTTGTCATTCTGTTTCGCTTTGCATACAAATTATTTAATGCGTCAGAGAAAAGACGCTCACTTGGTGCACTTGTAGCAGGTGTACACAAAATCATTGTTGAAATACAATACAATATTGGAAACACATGTTGATTTTGATGCCAAAAGTGTAAAACATTTTGATCATGTACTGACAATTTTATATAACCACTAATTTCTTTTTTTAAATCTAAACTTATTGTTTTGTCACTATTATTTCCTGAATCATCATCTTCATTGTCAAATGATAACTTAAGTTTTTTTGATTTGATTGTCACCTTTTTAACTGGAATTATTTCAAACTTTTTTTGTCAGGTAAAAATCCGAAAAAAATTCCTTCATGCATTTTAAATATTATTTTTTCTCATACTTTTCAAAGAATTGAAAACTTTAATAGTTTGGATCCAAAAAAGTGGCACATAATAAAAACGAATTGTTCTCTAAATCATGAGTCTTAGTAAGTTTTTAAAGATTCTAATAAATGCAATTTTAAAATCATAATTAAAGGAGGGGTTTCACTTATTTTCTTATTTAGTTGCTTCTCAAGGTACTTTATACTTGAAATAATTAAAGAACATGTTGCATAAGTATCGTCTGAAAGTAAAACACTTGATTAAAGCTTGCTAATGCTTTTACCATTTCTTTTAAGTTAACTATTTCATCTTCATCAAGCAAATTTTTTCTCATATCTTTGTATTGTTGTTTAGAATTAAAGATATCTTTTATGTAGGAGTAAAGTTTGAGCATTCTTTCTGCTATGAGAAACGTGGAGTGCCAACGAGTTTTCACATCTTGAATCAAATGAAGCACGTGATTTCTTTCAACACCTTGTCGCAATGGACTTTCTTCTAATAAATCATTAAGTTGAGATGAATGATTGAAAGATGTAACAATTTTTCTGCACTTAGTTAATGTTTGTCCAATAAAAAAGAATTTAAATGAACTATCATTTTCACCATCTTAAACTAAATCTATGACATTTTTTACTACTAATTGTAAAACATGCCCCATGCATCTTATTGATTGAATGTTTAAACTAACTTTTAAAGAATTTAAACAGTTGCGTACGTTACTGGCGTTGTCAGATACTACACTTATTATTTTATCATCTACCTTGAATTTTTCTAAAACTTTCAGTAAAGCGTCTTTTAAATTATCTGCTTCATGTCGCCCATTAGGGTATTCAAATCCTAAACAAAAACTGATGAAAGTGGTTTTGTCAGAAATGAAATGTGCAGTTGCAGATATGTAACTATAGTTTTGACAGGACGTCCACCCATCAGTAGTAATAGATAAAACTTTAATTAAACATAACTTAGACTTCAAAAGATCAACATTTTCTCAACATAAATCTGTTAAAAGAGATCTTGACTTTTTTCAGCAAGGCATTTTGTACTTTGGATTTAAGCAAAAAACAAATTCTTTAAAGGCATTACTTTCTACCAAGATAAACGGAAGACAACAGGCAATAATGAATATTAAAAGACTTCTATCAATCTTATCACTATTTTCTTTAAACAAACCACTCATGTTTCGTTTCTTTTTCAGCGCTATTATTTCGTGATCATGTTCAAGATGGTAATCTAGTATACTTTTTGATGTTTTACTTAAGTACTTTTTAGATCTGTTATTACTACATTCATTGCATACCGATTTTGAAGTTTCCTCCTCAATTGAGTAATATTCATATGTCGTTTTAGTAGTTTCCTCAATGGACTGTGCATCATCTTCAATTTCTTTTTGACTGGATAAAAAACTTGAACTGGTTTCGCCACCGTTTTGATTTGGAGAAAACATATTATTACTTGACAGTTTAATAATTTAATTTCTTAAAACAAATTTATAGATATTGTTTAGAACAGCTATTTATCTAGTATAAAGCAGGAAACCATTACTTTGAGGTTTCAATAAGGATATTCCATAAAATTTGTTGCTGTGAGAAATTTAACGAAGTTATCACAATGAAATCAATTTAAAGACATTCATTAAATTTCCTTTAAATTTCAGAAATACCAAAAACCATATATAATTTGTGAAAAATAGGTAAATAAAATGTTTTGTCTGTACACATATTGCCCAAAATGTTATTTTACAGAATTAAATAACAATCGGTTTTTTAGCAGAATAACTTGGTTAAAACAGCTGATTTTTTAAGAAAAAATAATTTCATACAGAATCAATGATGGATTAAAGCATTTCAGGCCTTAGGCAGAGACACTTCGAGGGCCTCATTTGATGACAACTGAGGGTCTTTTCAAAAGGACTTTTTTTATTATTTTTTTATTAAAATGTTATGTCATGGCCCATAAATTTAGGCATATCACTACCAATTTTTTGTAAGTTTTAGATTGATAAATCATTTTTTCTGTTTAAATTAAATCATAAAATTACTTATATTAAACAATATTAGTAACAAAAATATTTAACTAATATATGCTATTTAATTTATTGTTTTTCTTTTTAATTTAATACAGTATATATTTGTATATTTTATATATTTGCTTCAGATTGAAATTACAAGCATTTTTTTAAGCAGGCCTAAGGCAACTGCTAAGTTTACCTTATAAAAAATCCGCCACTATACTGAATACATAATTAGTTAATTTATTTTTTACAATTTTTAAAATAAAAATAAAAGTAAATAGTTTAACAGATATTTAATTAAACAATATAAGTTTAATAAAAAACTTTAATTGTCTGAATTTACAATCTAATTGTCGTAAATAAATATATTAGCGCTTTAAGAATGTAGAACTTTTTTTGTTTTTTTTGTTTTTGTTAAATCACCTCCCCGAGGCCAAGAAGGCCACTACAGACAAGGAGGCTACTTAATTGTGGTTATAACCCTCTCTCAACTCTATAACTCCAAAACACAAACCTTGAAGAACAAGGCCGCTGTGCGGAGAAAAAAATTGAGCGCGGTACTACCATGGACGTGGTGGGGATTGAACTAGGAACCTCTTGCTTATGAAGCAAGCGCTCTACCGCTACACCACTACCGCATTAACTAACTAATTTAAGAGTTTTTGCATCAAAAAATAATTGGAGTTGTTACATAAAGGAAATTCAAATATAGTTTCGGCACAAAACATAACTTTTATAAAATATTGCACCATCTATTTTTTGTAAATTTGTAACACATAACTATTTTATTATTACATATAGTTTAATTATAAATTGAAAACTATTTCTCTTGAAAAGCTTGAAAAACTCTGAAAAGCAAACCTTTAAATTCATGCGCTTTAGCAAACTACAACTGTAAATTGTAACTTACAGCAATTCGTAAAGGCAAATTAATAAATTCTTGGAGATCTAACCTCTTCACAACTAACACATAACAAGATTTATAAAAGTTATTTTTGTGTAATAGTTATAATTAGGGAGTTTATATAATTTTTAGGCCAACTTAAATAATTTATTTTTTAATAAATTGCATTTTTTAAGATGTTTTATTTTTTAAATGGTTGTAACCTCTGCAGCTTACACGGCCAGCGCAAGTTGGCATCACGTCAAGAGCACCATTAAAATTGTTGCTGACTGAAAAAGAAAATGAAAGTCCTCATTTTTTAAAATTTGCTTACCGGCTGGTCTGAAAGGTCTATATTTCCTGACTGAATTATCTGAAAAAAACACATTTGCCAACTAAATGAACTAAAAGCATGTTTTAGTACTTTGTATGGACTCATCAAACATTATAAAACTTACAATAAAATTCTAGTGTTATTTTATTTTCATTATGGCAATTTCATTATGGCTTTTCTCAGATCTACTGGTAAACTTGGGTTTTGTTTAGAAACTTCTATTTTTAATTTTCTCTAATATTTTTTGATGGAGTTAAATTTCGGTTAATTGCCTGGCCACAGGTCAAGAATAATAATTGTATTTCTTGACAATTTTTACCTTATGACAAATTGCCCCATCAGGCATAAAAACATCAAAAATTTAAATTCAAAACCAATTAAATACATTGTTCTTAAAAATTTTAAAATAATTTGTGAAATTTACCGTTTCACATTATTGTAAAAGGTATTAAACAGCACAACTGCTGGCAGTAATTTTACTCCAACTCATAATTGCTGGATATTGCTTAACAGAAGGTGCAATGAATACCTTTAAAATGATCAAATATTTTTTTTATCACTTTTTTTTTTTAATCACTATTTTTTTTTAATCACTGTTTTTTTCTAATCACAAAAAAAAGCTGTTTATATGATTATTTACCAATAAAAATTAAACTTGTTTTGATGATGGGCTAGTAACTGAGATCTCGTCTTATTTCAGTGGGCTCTTAATTAGGTGAGACAATTTTTTCCTGTATAAATACGATCAAGAGATGCCAGCCCTGCTCCTGAATATAGCTGATTGGATAAAACAAATTACACTATTTTTTTTAACCAATCAAAGACATTCTCCATTGCTTTTAAAACAACAATTTAAATAAAAATGCGTAACTCAAATTTAAATCTAATGTAAATATTTATTTTTTCATATTTCATTTTTTATTCAGCCTGGTTAAATGAGTGGATCGATTTAAAAAATTTTTGAAATTAGGTTTGCCTGTGTTTCGAATTGTTGTCTTTTAGTAAATAATAATCTTTCCTTTTTTTTTTGTGTTGTTTCTTAGTTTTCTTTGGAAATCAAGATTTTTGAATCCTATTATAAGGAGAAAAAGTTTATTTCTAAAATATTTTAAACTGGTACCCATAAGACGCAGAACAAAATGCTAATTCTGAAAATATTGATTTTAATATAAAGAACTTTTTATATATGAAAAAATTCTTTAAAATAAAACCAATATTTACGATATTTAAAAATTTATACAAATTTTTTATTTAGAAAATTGCAAAAATGTACCTAAAATCGTTGCTTTTTTACAAATTATGTAGAAAACATAGGTTTTTAACTAGAAAAATATAACATTTGTTTGTTGTTAAAAATTAGAGTTTTTATAGTTTTAATTTAGAATGAAAATAAGTAATATTTTCAATATCAGCATATAGCTCTGTTTTTTGTTTTTTTTTCAACTTCCAACAAAGCTGCAAGCAACCACTATTAGAGTTGGAAGTTACTGGAAGAGATAAGATGAAGTTTATAGAGAAAGATAGCAATTAACAGACGACTTATGAGATTGCAAATTTTATGAATCAGGAAAACAAAATGAAGAAAGCAAATTCCAAATGACTGATATTGGGGAAATGATGTTTGAGGAAAAAAACTAGAAGAATAAGAACTTTTGGAACACTTAGGAACAGTCACAGTAAAAGGACTTAATTGAATGACGCGTAACAGGAGAATGAATTTCAGTGGATGGCACAAGAGATGTAAGCTCTTTAGAGCAGTGTCTTTTATAGTATTTGTAGAAAAGAGAAAGAGAAGCAACATTACGATGATGTGATAATGGTTGGAGATTGGCTACAAGAGCAGGTCCAACTATGTTTGCAATGCATTTTTGCACCTTGTCTAAAATAGAAAGGGCATCATTGAAAGATCCGCCCCAGATATGGCAATGGTGTTCCATACAAAGACAGATTTGAAATTTATAGATATATAGATAAAGAATAGAATCCGGAGTAAGAAAGAGTGCGATAAAGAGATGCAACCTTAGCAGATGCTAATTTTGAATTGATTTGATATATAGTTTCCAAGAAAGATCAGAAGTAAGAGTTAAACCTAGATAATGAAAATCCTAGAAGGCAAAGGATAGATGACTCATCGAGTACATCACTGATGATTACAATAACAATTAGCTGATAAAAAGTTTTCTCAGAGTTAAAGTTCACCAGTCACTGAGAGAGCCACATGCTGTAGCATAAGTGAGATCCTTTTCAAGCTCAAATGCTTCCTCTAAGCAATCAGAGAGCGTTGGCTTCTTATCATGACAAGAATAAATGGTTGTATTTATTACACCTTAGACGTGAGAATTTATGGGAGATCATTAATGTAAATTAAAAAAAGTATAGGGCCAAGGATAGAACCTTGAGCAAACACTAAAGTTACAGGATATGAAAAAGTGTGCTATCCATCAAGGACAACTTTTACACTATGATTAGTAAGAAAGGATTCAATAATCCTAAAGATGTTATCTGATACACCATAAGAAGAGAGTTTATGTAGAAGACCAGCATGCTAAACTTTATCAAAAGCTTTAGAAATGTTAAGAGCAAAATGCTTAGCCTCTCAACATCTATCTAATGCACAATAAAACTTATTAGTTATTTTCGAACAAGAAGATCAAAATCCATATTGATGATCAGAAAGTAAGTTATTAGATTCAAGATGAGAGATTAAGTCTTTGTTAATTAAAGACTCAAAACCTTGCTTTTGATAGTAAGAAGACTAATGGGACAGTGGTTAGACAAGTTAGATTGTTCTCCACAATTTTTGAAAATAGAGATAATAGATGCTGCTTTCCAGCAGGCTGGAAAACAAGACTCTGATAAGCGCTTGTTAAAGCGTTTTGAAAGTATAGACGACAGCTCTGGAGAATACTTCTGCAAGACTATAACAGGTATGATGTCCAGACCACATGCTGTTAAAGAGTCTAAGCAGGAAATCACTTTACAGAAACTTGAGCGATCCAAAGGTCAGGCAATGAATTACCCTGTTTGTCAGCTATATCAGGTAGTACGCAACAAGTGGAATCAAAAGATGATAATGATGAGAAGTTCTTAGCAAATAACTCAGCTATGTCTTTAGGTGAGTGGACAAAATCTGAACCAACAAGACAGGTGAAATAATGGATTTACCATTGTTATAGATACTGTTAAAAATTCTCCTGAAGTCAAGAGAGCCTAATTTTTGAGATGAAATACAAGATTTCTTGACCTGAGAATAGCGGGCTTTAACGTAAGACAAAAACTTTTTACAATGGTTTCTAGCAGTAGTAAACAGATGCCTGTTTTCTGGATAATTTTTCTCAGTCAATTCTGGATAATATTTCTCAGACAATTGCTTAGACTAATAAATAGTGTACTGAGTATTTTCTGTGTTTTGAGTCAAGTTCTTTAACAAATTTAAAAATGACTAAAGTACCAAAAACTATAAAGCATAAAAAACCTTTGTCATTAGGAAGTGGCCGGGGTCCCATCCCCGGGTAAAAATTAGACTTTGCGCAAACCTGGCCCTGGCAAAATTATAAGATTTAGCAGGGGTTGATAGCCGAGGCTACAAAAAAATTTATAATACTTAATATATTATAATTTTATGCTTACATTTATTATTTATTAAACACTGACATATATTTATAAAATTTTAAACTCTAATTTACTTCCTACAAGGTTGGAAACAACCACTTTTAAGTCATGAGTTACTTTAAAATAGAGAATACGTTAAAATACTAGGAAATGTATAACTGAAGACTTAAAAAGTTGAATAAAAAATGGAAAATATGAAGACGAGTAAGAGTTATAAGGTTTTTTTGATGGTCAAGGAAAAAAACTGGATTTTATAGCATGAAGGGACAGATACAGTAAAACGATGCAAATTGTTGAATAAAAAGCCAAGCAAAAATGAGTTTTGGTTTATTGTTACTGAGATGATAGCTCGTTTGAGCATTGATCATGATAGTATTAGTAGAAAAAAGAAAGAAATACAACCTTACAACAACGGGAGAGTGGCTCAAGCTCGGCAGATAAAGCTTTGGAGAGCGTAAAGTGTTTTATAGAGTTTTGAAATATTGGAACCACTTATTAAAACAAAAGTGTTAAAGTGTGTTAAAGCTCTTTTTGAAAGTTTAGCAAAAATTTAAGAGAGTTCTTTTTTAAGAATCAATTAAAATTTTTTAAGACTATGATGAAAATCTTGTCTGAAACTGTAGAAGTGTTTAACTGAGAATTAATTTTAGCTTTGGAAGCCATAATGATTTCAATGGCATTATGCACAGATGTGTTAAATACAACATTTGGTCGAATTGAGCTAAATACACAAAATTGTCATATTTATTCAAACATTATTGTGCCCGAATATAGTAAGTATATGATAAATTGTTACGAGTCTATTAATTGTTTAAAATGTTATGAGTCTACTAAATTGTTACTTGTCTACTACTTTAAAAATGCTTTAAGGAGAAGTAAAAAGATCAAATCTATAAATTAAAGATTAAATGTTAAACTTACTTTACTTAATGACACTGTTAAATACTAACTAAAAGATTTTAGAACCTAACATCTGATATAAAATATAAGATTTAGTAACTGTGAATAACAGGTTTTAACAGGCTTAACATCAGACAGGAGCTTATTATATTGGCTTCTTTAAATAAAAAAAAGGACATTTGTTCTTAAGAGAGATGTTCTCGTAAAAAAGATGAAAAAAATTATTAATGTTTAATAAAGCAACTGCTCAAGATGTAATGGTGAAAAATGTGTAGAATGAGGCTTGACTTAAAATTGAAGAAAAATAATAAAATCTTCCAAACTTTTATTCCAGAAGGAATAAAAGCTTCCAAGATGCACTTTATGCATACATATTATAGATATAAACATATATGTTTGCTATTTATTTAAATGCTGTCATACAATATCCTTTCATTATTATATATAACTTTAGTATTTATATGGTTTAGTATTTGCCAAATAAGAAGATGATCAGATGGATGTGTAGTGAGCAAGGCAAGAAAAGGAGGCATAATCTTAAACAGATTAGAAAAAATTGTATCAATTAACATTTGTTAGAAAATGTAGAGAGGTAGCAGTTTTAGGAGAAAATGATAGTGGTAGATGTAAGAAAACTTAAAAAGAGTGCCTTACATATTGTATGAATGAGCCTTTGTTATGAAAAGAAAATGCTCTAGATAGTTTATATTAGAGAAACAACTTAAAAGCAGAAGGCTAAAACCTAATGATGATGATGATGATGAAAGGGGCTATTTTAGACCTTTTTCGACAGCACTGACCATATTTGGGCGCCACCCTAATTAAAAATTGAGGACTTTTTTGATGGTAAATACTGTTTTTATCTCAAAAAAAGCTGATATTCAGCAATATTTCCGCTAAATTACTCCAGAGCGGGGTGGGGGTAACACCGCCAAAACTTTTTCCTTGAATAGCCCCTAAAATGATGATGATCATCATCATCATCATTATCATGATGATGATCATCATCATCATCATCATTATTATCATGATGATGATGATCATCATCATCATGATAATGATCACAATGATGGTAGATAAATGAGCTTTAGTTTAAAAAAGCTCTAGAAATAGAGAAAATTCTAGAAAATTAGAGAAATAGCTTAAAAGAGGAAGGCTAAAACCAGATGATGATCATGATGATCATGATGATGATAATGATGATTATGATGATCATAATGATGTTTATATATGCATATATATACAAATTACAAAATGAATTTTGAAAAAAAATACTTTAGGATGTATAAATGTTTATGCAGCCCGAGTCACAAACTCCGCCCCGGCCCTGGCTATGTTTCATCAAACCCTACCCAGTCAAATATCAACCATGGTCGCCCTTATTAATTGTCATCACCAAGCTCTCTAAATGTATCATTCACTAATATGTGTGGTTTTCGAAGTAACTTTTCTTCTTTTAAATCTCATCTCACGCAAAGTTACCTAAACCTACTTGCTCATTGTGAGACTAATTTGAGTTCAGCTGTCTCATTTTGTGATCTTAGTGTTGATGGTTATCTTCCCTTAAATCATAAAAACTCCAATAGTCACATGCTTGGCCTAGGAATCTACAACTGTAAGAATTCACCCATTAGTCGGGAAACTAGGTTTAAATCCACAAACTATTATTTTATGTGCTTTCGTTTACCAACACTTCATTCTATTGCCTTTCTTTTTGTTCTATATTGCTCTCCTTCATCTTAAGACTACACTCTTTTTGATGTTATTTCTGATCAAATTGACCATGCCTTTTCTCTTTATCCTTCAACCAATATTGTTGCATTTTGGTAACTTTAACGCTCATCACACTGAATGGCTCTTGTGTCAGTGAATCTGCAGGCATTAAGGTCCATACCTTTTGCCTTTCTTAAGCTCTAACACAAATTGTCAACTTTCTAACTTGCTTTCCAGACAATCCGTATCATTTAACTTCTCAACTCAACTTATGTCATATTTCTGATCCTGGTCAGTGCTCAGTTTCTCCACATTAAACCTAAGGTGCTTCTGATCACTGTTTGATCTCTCTAAAACTATTATCTTGTTCTTCTTCATCACCAGAGTCCCCTTATCATAGTACCTCTTACAACTACTTAAAAGCTGACTGGGACTCTTACCATATTTTTCTTCGTGATGGCCCTTACGTAGAAATCTTTTGTCTTCCTGCTGACAAATGTGCTTCTTACATAACTTCTTGGATTCAGGCTGGCATGAAATCTCTCTCAATAAAAATCTCTTTAATCTCTATAATTGGAAACTGCATCAACACAAAAAGAGGAAAACCATTGAGAAGAGTGAGGATTGCCAAGATAAGCCTCACTCTTCTTCATGGTTTTCCTCTCATTGTGCTGCTGTAATTTCCAATCATAACCATTACTTTCAAATCTATTAGAAAAACAAATTCTCTAGAATTTTAGAGTACATGATTGACATGTACTCTAAAATTCTAGAGAACTGATATTAAAAAATTCATTAATATTAAAACCCATTTAAAATTTAGATGGGTTTTAATATTAATGAACTAATTCTTTCAATTTTGAAAAAAAAAATTCATTAATATTAAAACCCATACTATGAAAATTGCTTCACCCTATTAAAGAGTTACGATTTTGTGATGAAGTAGAATGGGTTACATCACACAATTTGTGTGATGTAACCCATTCTATATATTGAGTAAATATCTTTACTCAATATATATACATTTGCAAATACCCCCAAGGGTATAATAAACATTATAAACGTTATATACAATGTAATAAATGACACACCCACAATGTTCCTTCTGTCGCAATACAACAATAGTTTATATATAATACAGTTATTTACACTAATTACAACACCCCTTGATCTCTAGATCACAAAGTCCGCATACTTATTCGGAAACCTCCGCACTCGCGTCGATCTTCGGAGATTTAGGTTATCCGCGATGGGTTCTTCCGATTCTCTGATAGACAAGTCAGCTATAATGGGAGCAGGACGGACGTCCGACATGTGTCTCGGCAATCCATTGATTTCTACCGAAATTCCTCGTCCTTCATCTGAGACTCTTCCTCTGTTCCATTCGCTCGTGCATTTTGAGTCAGGTGGTTTTACAAATACTTCTTGTCCTTGTGTATAGTTGTGGAGAACTTCCGCGTTAGTTTTGGCAGAAATTGTGTGTGGTTTCCACTCGTAGGAAAATATAGCTTTGTAGGGAAGCGATGTTTCCTCGCCATTTTTTCTGGGAGCTATGTTATACCAATATACCATTTTTAATGGGTCTTTTCCACTTCTGGCTGCCATGCGCTTGATTGTGCGATGATGACGTTCAAAAATTCCATTTCCAGATGGCCTGTAAGAGCAACGAAACAAGATGGACACTCCCCAATCTGCGCATAATTCACCAACGAGTTTTGAGCAAAAAGTCTTGCTGTTGTCAAGTAGAACTTGCCACGGAGGTCCTCTTTCTCGGAATATTTCTTCTAAATGGAAGCACACTGTTGTTTCTTTCTCGTTCTGTAGCCTTCTCCAAATTGCAAACTTGCTCCTTTTTCCACAGTCAATAATAGACAAGTAAATCTCTGATTTGTAGTGGGTTATGTCAATAGCCAAACGATGCCAGCTCTTTCCAACTTCAAGATTTCCTTCTTCCCATCTAATCGGAGCAGGATCCACCGATAAACATCTTTCGCAACTTTTCACGACTGATTCAACGTCTTTTCTGCAAACTTTCTCCTTGGGATATGTTTGTTTCATCAAATAAAGTGTTCGATTGACTCCAAAGTGATGAAGATTATGAAACGACTTCACATCAGGCGGTACAATGTTTGCTGTCATTGCAGAATGGTTTGCATGCAGCCAGTTCTGTGGTACCCTCGTAAGAGCATCGGCTTTGTTTTCTGCTGACTTTACCAGGAAAAGTTTTAATTTTATATTGCACTCCTTCACAAGGTCTTCAATTAATGACAATTAATGTCACAAGGTCTTCAATTAATGACAAAAGTGGTTCTCCAAGACCGTGTACTGGAACGGGTTTGTCACCGATAATTAAGGATCTCAACCAACCGACAACAGTAGCCGAATCACACTTTATGTTAATACATTCGAATCCCCATTTTATTGCTAGATTAATTTCTTTTATCACGGCTTCAAATTCTGCAAGATTAATGTGAGCCGTATCATCTTGTTTCCTCAGCCACGAACAGTCTTCTACTATTTCCCCAGCCACTTCCAAAACTATGCCAACAGCTAAACTGCTTGCATCGCACCACACTGTTGCTTCAGAAATGTTTTTGACGTTCCATGACCCATGAACGGGATCTTCCTTTGTAAGTCTTTCATTCAAACTGCTTACTAATTTAACAACTCGTTCGTTCACCAAAGAGTCCCATCCACAACTACTCGAAACTCTTTTTAGATAGCTGCACGAAGGGCGCAGCCAATTTGCTATTGGAAAATGTCCGGTCAGCTGTCCGCACCAAGAAAAGATTTGCAGACGTGTCATTTTTCCTTCCGGAACTTTGGGTATGTTGTCACGTTTCCAACGGACTTGGTTGCATTGTTTGTACACTCGCAATCCAAGCACACGACCACCGACAAGTTTTTCTGGCAACTTAGAATCCAAGCCATATTTTTTCAAGAGTTCTTGAACTCTGCAACTTGACACTATGTTATTATTGACAATGATATCATCAATAAATGAATCCGTCCCAGACTCGACAAATTTATCTAAGGATAATACCTTTTTTAAGATTTTAGTCATTATTCTGGGCGCCACATTTAAACCAAAACCCAATCTTGTTAGACAGTAACGCTGCCCTTCATATTCCACAACTTGATATTTCCATAATGCTTCGTCGACACGAATTTGCAGGTACGCTTTCTTTAAGTCGATTATCTCAAGATTTTCTCCCAACTTTCTCCAGTTGCGAAGTTTGGTACTGCAAACATCGCCATCTGCAGTATGACTGGATACAAATTGATTCAACTCCCGGTAGTCCATCACTGGACGTATTTTTAACTTATTTCGTTGAGTTACTGCCATCAATGGAATGATGCCATTACATCTCCCTTCAAATGGTTTCAGCCATCCCTGTGCTATCCATTCAATTATTTCCATTGCGTACTCACTTTTATTGTCCTCAGAGATATGATAGTTTGGAATTTTGTTAGTTAACGTTGGTGGTTCCATCAGCCATTTCCAAGACACGCTCCAACTGCCATTTTTGAATTCTGCTACGAAGTCTTTATCGATCAGCTTTAGAATAGTAGACGAAGATACTTCACTCGTTTTTTCTTGAGAAACAGCAGTAGCACCGATAGTTAGTTGTTCCACATTGAAGTTTATGGTTTCGCCGTCTCTCCCGACTTGGACACCTCCAAGCAGTCGTATTGCGTCCATACCAAGTAGCATTTGATATTCAGGAACAATGTCTGCCACCAGGCATTCCAAATAAATTAAATAAATATTTAATTTATTGCTTATCAAAAATAATGATAATAATTCTTTACGATGTATCTTATTGTGAAAACAAAGTTTACTGCATGTTATATCATATTTGTAAATAGCAAATATATTATATTCAGGGCTCGAATTAACACAAAAAAAAATTTTTGTACTCACTCCTCCTCTTCCTCCTCCTCCTCCCTCATTCCTGGCGCCGCTTTATGGCTGACGGTAACTGTGGGGGGTAGGGAGTTGCATGATACTTAAAAAATAAAAGTAAAAAAGTAATAATAAAAACACAAATATTACAATATTTTTTTAAATTAATAACCACTTTAATTAGTCATAGAAAACTATTTAATATGCTCATGCTGACGATAAAACACGTATATTATTACAATTTTTTTTTATTATTACAATTTTTTGAACCACTTTAATTAGTCAATTAGTTTAATATTACAATATTTTTTTTAATTAGTCATAGAAAACTATTTAATATGCTCATGCTGACGATAAAACACGTGTTATTTTTAAAGAGTACTTAATTGTTTTTGTAAAAAGCTATAAACAACAATAAAACAAACTGCAAAGTTGTTTTAACAATATAAAGAGCTTGTGTTAATGTAAAACAACATCATGACACTGCACATTGTGGCAGAATAGCTTTAAAACTGGACAAAAATAATTTTTTAATTTAAATAATTATTAAAGGGTACTTGTTAGACTTAGTAAAAATTCTTCCATAAATTTTTAAACATTTATTTACAATTGTCAGACATTTTTAATGTATTTTGAGTAATTTTGAGTAAAATTTTTAAAAAAACCGGTAAGTGATAATAGAAAAAATAGAAAATCAAAAGCTTGCATGAAAAAATAATATTAAAATGTATCCTAATTTTTTTTTTTTTTTTTTTTTTGTAATTCACCTCCTTAAAGCCAAAAAGTTCACTACAGATAAGGAGGCTACTTGTGGTTATAACCCTCTCCCAACTCTATAACTCTGAAACACGAACCTTGATGAAGAAGGCCGCTGAGCAGAGAAACAAGTTGGTTCATTAAAATAAATTACAGTAATTCAAAATTAATGTAAAAAAATGTTACTAAAAAACTTGATTAGTTTTAATTGTTTAAACTTGCTAAAATTGAATCTCACAAAAAAATAAGCAGGCTTGTGGAGCCGAGCTGGAGCCGGAGCCATGGAGCCACTGTTTTTTGGTGGAGCCGTAGCCGGAGCCGGAAAAATCTAGCGGCTAACGGCTCTCTTGTATTTTTAATGCAATAAAATGTTGTTTTTAATAGTAGACAAATATTATTCACTCATTGTTGAACGAACTTGTTGAATAAATCGTTTTAAATTATTATAATATTGATTGCTAACTTTGCTTTATTGACACATATTATTATTTTCTGTTTTTAGAATAGGTTTTTATTAGATTTATTTAGCCTCCCAGTTGGTTTAATTTAAATCATAATGCATGTAACATGTAATATTGGTAACATAGTCAAGAGAATTTTTTGTTTTGTTTTGTTTTTAACTTTGAGAAATAATAATTATATTCATTATTAGCGGCAGTTGGGTAATATTACAAATGGAATTGAGGGAATTTTGTCCACCCCAAACCCCCTCCGCAATTTTAGGAGCAGCCGTTGTGCAGTAGCTAGATCTCTTACTTCAGAAGTTAAAAATAAAATCATCGTTTCTTCATCATCGTTTCTTCATCATCGTTTCTTCATCATCGTTTCCTCATCATCGTTTCTTCATCATCGTTTCTTCATCATCGTTTCTTCATCATCGTTTCTTCATCATCGTTTCTTCATCATCGTTTCTTCATCATCGTTTCTTCATCATCGTTTCTTCATCATTGTTTCTTCATCATTGTTTCTTTTAATACAAAACATTTCAGGTAATGAGAAACTTTGTCTTAATTTTGGGTGTCATTTTACGATTATTATTGTTATTATTATTACAGTTAAAAAAAATTCCGACGAGCAAGTTTATTAGTTGTTATTTGTAATTAATATACTCTTTCTTATGTACGCACGTTTTATAAGTAATTTAAAAAAACAGCAACCAATTAAAAAATTTGAAACTCGTAAAAAAAAACTGGCACGAAACCTTTACACTGTTATTATTAAAATACATGTAAACATAAATTTATATATTACAATTTAAGTGAAGAATTAATAAATTAAAAGTTTTAATCAGAATATGTTCCGCGATATTTTGTTTAAATAATCCTCAGTTCTGGTAAGTTAAGGTAACTTATTTTAAAACCTAATAAAGCAACATTAATTAAAAACTTTTTATTTAGAAGGTTCAATTAGTTTAATTACAGATTTATCTTGTTGTTGGTCTAAATAAATGCTAATTAGGATTATATTTTTCAAGTTTAATTTTTCCATTTTAGCATTTTGTTTAAAAAGTTGTTGATGTACATGTAACATGACTGATGTGACTAAAAACAACAAGGATGAATTGAAATGCTTTTCCTTCAGTGAAAAGGAAAAAGCATATATTTGCCAGATTCTTGTTGAGGAGAATCAAACTAAAAAAATTTGTGGCGCGCAAGTTAAAATGCTAATGGATGGAAAACGAGTAAAAAAACCAACCTCAAATATGAAACATCACATTAACCCCTTTCTGCAAACTGTATCATATATGATACAGTTTATAAATTGTATATCTCTGGTTGAACGCACAGCGATTTTAAATGGGAATTAAGTTTATTTAAAGCATGCAATATTTAAGTGAGTGTGGCCACCGTACTTGAAATGTTTTTAGGAATTTTACTTCTCATATTATCAAAATGGCAACTGGCAGCAAATCAACTAATTATTGTAAGTACATCATTTTGTTGGGAAAGATTCCTTTCAATCATAAATCCACAAAAATTCCCAAAGTTTTTTATACATATTGGTAGTCCTCTTGTGTATTTATTTACCTATTTTCTTAAACTTTCATTCCTCAACAACTCTTTTTGTAAGTGTATCATAAATAATACATCGTGCATCTAAAGAAAAAAATTTTAATTTTATATTTTTGATTTATTGTTATATCTTTTGTTATAAAACGTTTTTATTATTTCTTATAATCTTTAGCAATCAAGCCAACTTCTTTCTATGGCAGAAAGCCTTCTGGTATCCACAGGATACAGGCACCTGTCTTGATCAAGTTTGTTGATGACGACACAGATCTCTGCTCCTCAGGCGGAGATTCCAGCGATGAAGAAGATATAACTGATCGCGAACTATTTTTGCCACTATCTTCTTCGTCCAGTGAGGAAGTTAATAGCAGTGATGAGAATGCTGACAGCAATGACAATCGGTCACTTTCAATATTAGGAAGAGCAAAAAAACACGGTGCAGCAGTGGTGCAAGCTACCAACAAACCAAATGCAAATGGAAAAAAGCCTGCAAAAAAATCTCAGCTATTGTGGAAAGTTAAAAATCTTCCCAATAAACAAGAAGACCACAAATTTAAAGGTAACTACCAACAAAAAATGGACGAGTTATTGGATTGTCTTGATTCAGAACTGTCGTACTTTTATCAGATTTTTCCTAAAGAGCTTTTTCAAGAAATTGCCTATCAGACAACATTGTACTTCATGCAAACCAATCCTGAAAACCCATTTGCTGTAAAGAGGAAGATATAGTTAGTTTTGTTGCATGTGTTTTGTATATGTCCATTGTCAAACTCCCAAGCACAAAAGATTATTGGTCGTCTTCCATTGGAATTGCTCATGTAGCTAATATTATGCCCATCAACCGCTTTGAAAAATTAAAAAGCATTATTCATTTTGCTGACAACAACTCTGCTGACAAAGACGATAAGCTTTTCAAGATACGCCCTCTCATAAACAAAATAAATGAGCAGCTGAACAGTATTCCATTTGAAGAAAATTTGGCGGTTGATGAGCAGATTATTCCGTTCAAAGGGAGACATTTAATCAAACAATACAATCCTAAAAAACTGCACAAATGGGGGTTTAAAGTTTTTGTTCTGAGTGGTGTCTCTGGCTTCAGCTATAATTTTGAAGTTTACTGTGGAGGAAGTGACAACATTTGCCTTGAGAATGAACCAGACCTTGGGGCAAGTAGTAATGTTGTCATGCATCTAGCCCGAATCCTGCCCGATGACGTTAATCATAAATTGTATGTTGACAATTGGTTCAATAGCATTGGTTTAAATGTTTATATGTTCAAGAGGGGAATTTAAATGGTTGGAACTGCACGTAGGAACCGTGTTGGAAATTGCCCAGTCTTGTCAGATAAGGAAATGAAGCAAAGGGGTTGCGGAGCATTTACCAAACATGTTGCCAAGGTTGACGGAGTTGATGTATTGGTAGTTTCCTGGTTTGACAGCAAAGTTGTAACTTTGCTGTCCAATTTTATTGGAAGTGAACCTTCAATTGAGGTTAGAAGATTTTCAAGAAAAGATACGTGCCATATCAACATTTCCTGTCCGGGAGTAGTCACTATCTACAACAAGCACATGGGGGGAGTCAACTTGTTTGATTCTCTGCTTGGCTATTACAGGAACAAGATTCGGTCAAAAAAGTGGTATCACCGGATCTTTTTCCACTTGATTGATATGTCCATAATTAATGCCTGGATTCTTTGGCAAAAGCGTAATCCGTCAACTCCACTTGTCAAATTCAAATTGGCGGTAGCAGATTTGTTTTCAAATTACCAGGTGTCGCGTAAACGAAAAGCAGGTCGCCCATCTCTTGCTGACATCACACAACGTGTTGGTCCAAAAATTGCCATTCCCCATGAAGCAATTCGGTCTGATCGAGTTGGACATTGGCCTATTTTGAAAAGCGGGTTCGTTACAAATATGACAATTGCTCCGCCTTAACATATTCATTTTGTGAAAAGTATGATATTGCGCTGTGTCTTAATAAGGACCGCAACTGTTTTAAAGCTTTCCATCAATAGATTTTTTATTTATAATGATATCTTTAATGAGTGTATTTAACTACCAATGTCCAAGTTCCAAGATAAACTCTCTGAATAGCAACAAACATTAGTTTATAATTTTTTCATAAAGTTCCACTACTGCATGATGTATCATATATGATACAATTAATTATTTTGCAATTAATTGACCTTAAGATTTTATTTTATTTTATTTTATTTTTTTTGATGTTATGTCATAGAATGCTTCTAGAATCATTAGTTTAGTTCGATAAAAAAAAGTTATGCAAAAAGGGGTTAAGAAGAGCCACGGAATACTTCATCATAAAATTGTTCAGGAGCAAGAAAAAAAAAAAGCCGCACAAAAAAGGAATATAAATGTATCCGAAGTTACTTTGTTAAGAAATGGAGATTCTCTATCTTTTGGTAGACAAAAAAAACAAAAGATACTTGACAATTTTTTTAACAAAAATACTATAACAATATCGAAAGAAGATTTCAAAAAAGCTTTAAATATTAGTACTTCAAAATGGAGCTTCATTTAACATTTTTAGCGGAGATGGAATAGAAATTTTGACCCAAGATTTGGCAAAAAAATTTGGCATAAAGATCAGTGATGAAAATATGCGTCAGGAAATTCAGACTTTAGCTGAAAAAAAGCGTTCTGATTTGAGAAGCGATTTGAATGGAAAACTAATTTTCCTAAAAGTTGATGGAGCATCAAGACATCGGCGAAGCTTTCTTGGAGTCAATACTCAATTTTTCTCTAGCGGCAAAATATTAATCAAAATGTTTGCTGTCATCGACATACATGCCAGACACAAAGCTGAAGATATTCAAAATGCACTTGAAAACGTACTTGATAAGTTTGGCATCCGAAAAGAACAAATCCTTGGAATTAGTACTGACAATGGGTTTAACATGATTAAAATGGTGAATGATTTTGGCAAGACGATTGAGATAAACAAGATTATAGAAACACAACCTAGTGAAGATCATGATGTAGACGGAGATGATATTACAGAAGAACAGATTATTGAAGGTGCAAGTAGTGAAACTGAGGGTTCTGAATTTTGTGAACAGCAGCATGATGGTTACTCTGACAAAATCTCCAAAAATATGAACACTATTTATCTTCAACGTTGTGGTGCACACACCCTTCAACTTGCTGTCACCGATGCAATGAAAGAATCAGAAATCAAAGTAATACTTGAGCGTACTCGTAAAGTTGCAAAAGCTTGTCGTGCTCCAATTGCTATGGAATTTTTCAAAAATACACAACCTTTTTTAAGTAATTTTATAAACTTTTTATACAAACTAATAAATATGTTTATTTGTTATATTTCAAGAATAAAATATGTTCTATAATATAGGTGGCAGTTATAGACAATGTAACTAGATGGTCGAGTACATTTAAAATGATTAAGCGTCTTTTAGAATTACGTGATGTTGTTGAAGAGCTGGAAGGAAAATATCCAAAAGGGAGTTTTGCAGTGCAGCGATATCAGTGGAAACAAATAAAGGAATTACAAAGTATTCTTGAAAAACCTCAAACTGAAAGATTTGAGTAGCTATTGCTACTAAAATCTTTCAATTTGAGGATCTCACGCCAGGACACTTTATCTATGTTTGGGAACTGTTAAAAGAACATTTAATGGAGGGTGATTTTAAGAAATCTGTTTTTGCTAAAGCCATAAAACAATCTATGGAAACTAGGGAAGCAATCCAAATGAGTAATCCTTTTTTCTGTGCAGCGGTATTTTCAGACTTACACTATCAATGTCTTCTAAACGAAGAACAACAGGTATTTTTTTTCACCATTTATTTTGTGAGAACGTTTTAGGTAATTTAGGTAGTTGCTGAGGACACTCTCTGGTTGGTTCAAAAAAAGATTAATAGGCAAAAGTTTGGTTTTCATAGAATGGAGGAAGATTGTGAAACTTTTTCTACCAAGAGTTCGGATGAGAAAATGAAAGACTTGTATCCAAAACAGAAAATTTTTAAGAGAATGGAGCAGGCAAGAAAAAAAAAGAGTCAACAATCTGATCAATGATCTATTCAGAACATTGGGATTGAGGAGCGAGAATTTAAAGGCGCACTTTAAAGTCTACCTAAATTAGCGCACGACCTTTTGAAACAAAAAGAAACCTTGATGTGCAAAAAACCTTTGGAAGTAATAGAATTTTTCCCTTCGATTATACAATCATCGTGCAAAATTGTCACAGCGCTTCCAATGACGCAAGTTAGTGTGAGCGGGTGTTTTCAGCACTCAAATTTCTGACGCCAGACCAAAGAAGCCATATGACATCAGATCTTATTGATGATTTGGTATTTCTTAGGACAAATAATGAATACATTTGACTTGTTTGAAATTTAATTTTGGGTTTAAATACAATGATAATAAAGCAAAAAATTAATATTGATAGAATATTTTATTTTCTTTTTTGCCCCTAAATCATTTTTTACAATATAAATATGTGGTAGCATTGGATTCACATTTTAAAAATGAGGGTTGGATAAAAACTAATAGGTGAAGTTTTTATCCAACTTGGGAAACATGTCTAAATATTTTTTATTTTCATTCAAAATTTAAATTTAACTTATTAGGTCCAGGAGCCGGATCCGAGCCGGACATTTCTTTGGAGCCAGAGCCGAGCCGTGAAAAAAACTTGCGGCTCCACAAGTCTGGTCATAAGTTCATGCTTTCATGACTTGGTTTCGTTACCTGATTTCTACTGATGTAATTGACAAATTTCCACTAATACACGCAATAGGGTTCAATAAGTGCAACAACAAAAAAAAGTTTTACAATCTGTAATCATCAGCAATTTCATAAAAAAAAAATCTAAAACTGTATCTAAGTGAGGACAAAAAGTGCATTGTTTGAAAAAATTAAATTAAAAATATTTTAAATGAACTTTTTAAAAGACATTAATATAAATTTTAAAAACTTTAAAATTACTTTATCATTAGCAAAAGATAGCTGCAAACCTAAAACTAAAGAATTGCAGAAAAAAATTTAGAACTTTTAACAAAAATCAGCTAACACTATAAAAATAAATAACCTAGACAAAAACTTTACTTTTAAGAATGACCCAAAAAAAAAGCTAAATTAGAAAAAATAAAAAAATTTTTAAGAAAAAACTAATTGCAAAGGTGTGAAAAGCAATCGCAATTTGCGATTGCGATATGCTTTATTCGAACCTTGATATTTATATATAGCAAACAGGGTTTAGGAATTTTTCATTCTCAGCCCTTGGAATTAGGGTCGGCATTCTGCAATGCTGACCTAACTGCCGACCTAAAATTACTTGAGGTCAGCAAATAATTGCTAACCTCATTTCTATGTTTTATAGTAAAACCTTTGTGTTGAAACATTTTAGCTGACTTGATGCCGACCTCTAAAAGTTTAAAGACCGCAATTTATTGTTGCCCTCATTTTTCCTAATTCCAAGGGCTGCATTCTTAATTATATAAAAATTCAATAGGATTAGGTTTTTCAGTACAAAAATATATTAGGAAATAAGTAAAATAAACAACAACTAAAAAAATATACATACTTTATTAATATTGTTTTAAAAACATAGTGGAAAATTGAAAAATGCTTCAGAAATAGAGCGGGACAAGTATAGCGATGAAAATACCTTGAAAACTACGCATCGCATGACAAAATATCTATTTCATGAAAGTTAGAGAATTAGAATAGTAACACAATGCATAACAAAAAAAAGCTGTTTAGTGTCAAATATAATGCATAGACACATTTTATATTTTAGACTTAAGAGTAAAAGAAAAAAATTAATGCTATTTTTCTTGTAGATGCTTACTTAAATTTTCTTATCTGCCATCACTTAAGCATGCCTTCCCAGGAAGCGTGTGCGATCGCACACCTTATTTGTCCATGCTTAAAGTAATTTTTTTTAGAAAACTTGACCACACGTTATATAGTAAGTGTTTTAAGAATTTGCAGCAAAATAAAGCTATAAGAAACTAGAGAGAACAAAACAGCAATACTCGAAAAAAAGAAACAAAGACTATAGAAAATAGAAGATCTAAATAAAATAAACTGAATATTTAAATATTAAAAAAAGAAAAATGTTTTTCAAAAGAATAATATACCTAAACATTTACTATTTTGTTTTCTTATTTTTAGGGTGTTTATTATTTTCCACTACCAAAATTGATACAAGTCAATATTGGATATAATGAAAATATAACGAATATAAAAATACTTTTTGATATACAATTTTTACAGGACTTTTTTCAGTCAATATATTAAGGAAATACTTTATTATTTGCACAAGAAATATGGACTTTTTAAATTTATTTTTCAAATCTTTTGCTAAACTTTACTGTTTTTGTCAATGCATAGGAAAGCGAGAAAACTAATTGCGACTTATTTGTGAAAAAACTTTTCTTTATTTTTAACAAGTTTTTCATGTAAAAGAATAAAAAGCCATTAATACTAATATTTAAATTTAGTTGTTTTCAATACCCCCATTAAAATAGTCTGCACTTTTGTTAGATTATCCAAATTGCGCATTTAAACTCGATAGTTTATGATGAACTATTTTTGTTGGCGATGCCTCAAAAGCTTGTGGGCTAGTGCATTGTTAATTTACAGAACCTTTTTAACGAATTTTTTAGGAGCCTATTTAAAAAATTTTTTAAGTTTTTAAGTACATTTTTTCAAACAGAGCAATCGTTATGTTCATTATCTCTTATAATTCCTATTAACATTAGAAATTTTTTTTTTTTTTTTAAACATCTTCGCTTCCAACAAGGCTGCAAGCAGCCACTAATTAAAGTTGGAAGTTACTGAAAGAGAAAAGATGAAGATTGTAGAGCATGTAGATTGACGGACGACTTAAAAGATTGCAAATTATATGAAACAGGAAAGCAAGATGAAGGAAGCAAATTCTAAAGAACTGATGTTCGAGGAAAAAAACTAGACGAATAAGCGTTTTCGGAGCACTTAGGAACAGTCACAGAAAAAGGATGACATTTAATTGAATGACGAGTAACACGAGAATGAATTTTAGTAGATGGCACAAGAGACACTAGCTCATTAGAGCAGTGGCCATTATAGTATTTGTAGAAAAAAGAAAGAGAAGCAACATTACAACGATGTGATAATGGTTGGAGGCTGGCTGCAAGAGCAGGTCCAACTATGTTTACAATGTGTTTTTGCACCTTGTCAAAAAGAGAAAGGGCATTATTAGAAGATCCATCCAAGATATGGCAACAGTATTCCATACAAGGCCGGATTTGAGATTTATAGAGATAGAGAATAGAATCCGAAGTAAGAAAGTGTCGAGCTCGATTAAGAGATGCAACCTTAGCAGATGCTAACTTTGCAACTGATTTGATATATGGTCTCCAAGAAAGATTGGAAGTAAGAGTTAATCCTAGAAGATGAAGAGTAGGTGACTCATCGAGTAAATCACCGTTCATAAATATAGGAAGATCTAAATTATTGAGATAACGATTGGCTGAAAAAAATTGAGTTTTATCTGAATTAAAGTTCACCAGCCACTGTGAGCCCCATGCTGTAGCAGAAGTGAGATCCTTTTCAAGCTCAAACGCCCCCTCCAAGCAATCAGAGGGTGTTGGTTTCTTATCACAACAAGATTAAATGGTAGTATCGTCAGCAAACAATGCCACCTTAGATGTGAGAATATCTGGAAGATCGTTAATATAAATTAAAAAGAGTATAGGGCCAAGGATAGAACCTTGAGGAACCCCTGAAGTTACAGAATAAGAAGAAGAGTGTTGTCCATCGAGGACAACTTTTATGTTACGATTGGAAAGGAAGGATTCAATGATCTTAAAGATGTTGCCGGATACACCATAAGAAGAAAGCTTATGGAGAAGACCAGAATGCCAAACTTTATCAAAAGCTTTTGAAGTGTCAAAAGCGATGGCCTTAACCTCTCCACCTTCATCTAATGCACAATAACCTGTCAGTTATTACTGTTAGCAAATCAGCTGTAGAACGAGAAGATCGAAATCCATATTGATGGTCAGAAAGTAACTTATTAGATTCAAGATGAGAAATTAAGTGTTTGTTAATTAAAGATTTAAAAACCTTGCTAATGATAGGAAGAAGACTATAGAACGGTAGTTAGACGAATCAGATCGCTCTCCAGAATTTTTGAAGATAGGGATAAGAGATGCCGCTTTTCAGCAGGATGGAAAGCAAGACTCTGATAAGCACTTGTTGAATAGTTTTGGGAGTATAGATGACAGCTACGGAGAACACTTCTGCAAGACAATAACAGGTATGTTGTCCGGGCCACAAGCTGTAGAAGAGTCTAGGCAGGAAATCACTTCAGATACAGATGATGGAGTGATATGAATATCAAGCAATGGATCAACCTGTTTGTTGGCAATATCAGGAAGAACGCAACTAGTGGAATCAAGAGATGATATTGATGAAAAGTTTTTAACAAACAATTCGGCTTTGTCTTTAGGTGAGGTGACAAAGTCTGAACCATACAAGAGAGGTGGAATTATAGATTTGCCCTTATTATTGATATTATCAAAGATTCTCCAGAAGTGGCGAGAGCCTAATTTTTGAGATGAGATACGAGATTTTATGACCTGAGAATAGCGGGTTTTGGCGTTAGACAATTGGATATATAAAAGAAACAATTTCAGATATGCATTAAATGTGGTAATTAAATTTATTAAAGAAACAATGTTACTCTTTTATTTAAATTTTTTTGTCATTACAAAATTTATTAATCAAATAATATAATTTACAAATACATAGCAATTTATTTTATTATTTTCCTATTATATAAGTACTGAGAAAAAACATCAAAATAATAATGTCAAAACAAATAAACAGGAAAAAAAATTAAGAAAATTTTTCATAGTAGTACTGTATATAGCAAATTAGCTTCTTTATTATAAGGACTGATAAATATCATAAATAAATTGCATATCAAAACTTTCAGTTGTTGTTAAATTGTTATAAAAGATAATATGGTTTTTCATCAACTTGTATAAAATTCGGTTGGGAAAAACAGCAATTTTCTATAAAAAATAATACAAAAGTTGCATAAAAAATTTATTAAAAAATTTTATAAAAAAATTTTCCTTTATTAATTATTAAATATTTTAGTTTATTTAATTAAACTAGATATTTCGTCACAATTTTGTTTCCTTTCTGAAGATTTTTTTTCCTTAGTAGATAAGCTTAGCGTTTTGCCGCAAAGTAGTGAAACACTTTATAAGTTAAAAGATGCGAACTGCCGCAGTCAGTTTGTCTAAAAAAATTACTTTGAATGAACAAGGTGTGCGAGCGCATGTGCTTCCTGGGAAGGCTTGCTGGGAAGTTTATATTTTACTAACTTATTGGACTTTTAATTTAAAAAAGTTTTTTTTTTATAAATCTGACTGTTCTCTTTAAAAAATAACTAATGTGTCACCTTGTTTAGTAGGGGTAAAATAAAATGTGAAGCGATTTGAAAAATTTTTTGAAATTAGGTTTGCCTGCTGTTCGAATAGTTATCTTTTTGTAGAAAAATAATCTTATTTTTTTCTTTTTTTTTTGAGGCAAGTAAGATTTTTTAATCTTAATATAGGAAAAAAAAAAATTACCCTGGTACTCAAAAGATGCAGAATAAAGTGCTAGTTATGAAAATGTTTATTTTATTTTATTGTTAAGAAAAAATAGCAAAAATATACTTAAAATTATTGCTTATTTTTGCAAATTAGGTAGAAAATGGGGGTTTTTTATAAAAAAAAATCTTTTAAATCTTTCATAACTGTATTTTTAAATGAAAATAAATAATATTTTTAAAAACAGCATCAAGTTCTGCCTTTTTTGAGTACCTGGTTAAAATAGTTCTGAAAAAAAAATTCACTAATATTAGGACCCATCAAAATTTTAGTGTCAGAGAAGAAATGTCAAGAACTCATCTAAATCTAAAATTATTTTTTTTATTTTCTTGTATATGGATATGGCAACAGTATTCCATACAAGGATAGATTTGAGATTAATAGAGATAAAGAATAGAATCAGAAGTAAGATAGTGTTGAGCACGATAGAGATGCAACCTTAACAGGTACTATTTTTGCAATTGATTTGGTATATGGTTATAGGCTATTGGAAGTATAAATTAATCCTAGAAGATGAAGGGTAGATAACTCATTAAGTACATTACCCTTTATAAATATTGGAAGATCTAAATTATTGCAACATTATTTGGCTGAAAAAAATTGTGCTGAAAAAAAGATTACATGCCACCCAACCTAAAAAACATTATATTTTTAAAAAATTTATTTTTACAAGGGCTTTTTTTGCTCTGATAAACACATACACAGGTTTGGAGGTATCATTGATACCCCCTCTAAATCGGTGATTTGCTATATGACAGTTTGTCATATAGCAAATCAAAATATACAACAAGCATATCTTAACATTCCATACACAAACAAATATACCATAAGTAAATCAGAAAACTTTTTATATGAATTAAAAGATACAAATTATAATAAGTGATTCATTATTAAGGCTTTACAAACATTGCTTACTTGCATTTCAATTCACTGAAAATACTCTTTTTGTCAACTGCAGCTCTATTCAAGTCATTACATCTCAACATACTAGTTTAATTTTTATGGTGAAAATTTTCTAAATAAAAATTGTAAAAATCAAGCAACTAGTGTAGCTAATAAAAAACCTGATAATCAAAATAATAACAATATTCTTTTAAATCTTTAACTATCAATTCAATTTATTAAGTGAAAATAGTGTGAATCTGAAAAAAAAGAGGAATTGAAAAGTATAATAAAGCATATATAGTAAAATTTTTCTCTAAAAAGTTCAATATGTTTATAAAAAAACATATTTTTGCTAACATTTTGAATTTTTTAGAAGATAACAGAAGACTATAATAAAATACAAACTTAATTTTTGCATTTTTCAAGATTACCCCTAAAAATTAAAATGAAATTTACATTAATGTAGACAAGTAAAGAATTTTTGTTCATTCAAACTTGAGTTATGTAAGTTAGTTGAAATATATAAAGGCAAAAAATCATTAGGGTTAATCTTTTGATAAAAGTTTTAAAAGTATAAAATATATATATATATATATATATATATATATATATATATATATATATATATATATATATATATATATATATATATATATATATATATATATATATATAAACAACTATTAAAGTTTCTTAAAATTAAAATTCACAAGCCACTGTAAGCCTCAATCTGTTACAGAAGAGAAATTTCAACAAGCTGTCATCAGAGATGTAATTAATACACAATTAAAATTTACTTTAGATTTTGAAGAAATCGCAAAACATTTTGAAAAAATGACGAATAATCAAAGAAAATACAGAAACCAATTAACACAGGGAATTCTATTATTCATTCATGTAAAGCACATTGTATATATAGCCTATACTTGTATATATAGCCTATACTTGGCCTATATAATATAGGTAAACACAAAAATATGTTGCTAAGAAAACTTCCCACAGATTCGTTTCAAAAAGAAATCAGCATGTTAAGACAAGCATTTGTAAGTAATTGAAATAATAAGTAATTTAAAGAGTTCGAAATTTCTCTTCTATACTATTTCCTTTACTTTATACTATTGAAAGTTTATTTTTTTACTATTTTTATTGCTTTTAATGAAACATTAGTTTTAAGTTTTATTTTCGATGTTCCATTTCATTTTGCTTTTTTCTTCATAAGATATGCAGTATTTGACCCAGTTTTCTGATAAAACACTTTTACATTTTTTTAATCAAAACAGATATTGATTTGTTAGATTTTTATTTTGGCTGGAGCCATAAGTTTAAGAGATTTTAAGAGACTTGGACTAAAATAGTTAACATATTTTGAACTTTAGTTAACTGATACTTTATAACTTATTATCAGTTGTATAACATTTATTTACTGATTCTTATAACTTATTTAAAATATATCAGTTAGTTAAAGTTTAAAATAATATTTTAAACAAAAAGAAGTTTAAAAAATTTTAATTTTAAAAAAAGATTTCATAAATTTTAAATATATTAAATCTTTTAAACTTCTTTTTAATTTTAGAACTCTTAAAATTAGTTTTAAATCTTTGAGCAATAGTATTTACAATTTTAATTTTTGTATTAAGATCAGCTGGAAAATGTTTCCATAAGACCCTTAAGACTGAAAACAACTTCAATAACGAACCGAAGAACGTTCGTTTCAAAACGAAAACTTCTGACATCGTTAAATACGCGAGCGTTCACGTTTTTATTTGTGTGGAATTAATTTTTGCAATTTTGTTTTCTAGGCATTTCTAAACAACAACAATTAAAAACATATGCGTTTTTGCAAAATGTTTGCAAAAACAACAGATTATATTCAACTGATGGAAGTAACCTTACATCAGTTGAATCTAACCTGTCACTTGCTTGCTCTTTGTGAGAATAATTTAAATTCAGCTGTTCCTTCTCCAAATCTCAGTAATGATGAGTACAATCCTTTAATTCGCAAATGCTCTAATTAATAAAATGCTTGGTCAAAGCGTTTACTTATGCATCAATTTATCTGTTTGTCCAGATATTTGCTTTGAATCCCTCGTCCAATCTTGTGCTTCCACTTAGCACCTCTTAGCTCTATCACTTTTCACTTTGTTCATAATTGCTCTTCTTTTTCTCGACTGCACTCTTTTAGATGTAATTTCTAATTAAATTGACAATGCCTTTCTCTTAAACATTCTGCCAATATTGTTGTTATTGGTGACCTTAATGCTCATCACACTGAATGGCTTGGCTGTAACACCACTAACTGCTGGCACTAAAGCCTATAACTTCTGCATTTCTTAATCTCTTGCTCAGATTTGTGAACAGACAACCCTAATCCTTTACCTTCACTCCTTGATTTGTGTATTTTCTTTGACTTTAGTTTGTGTTCAGTTTCTCCTTTAATACCTTAGGGTGGTTCTGACCATGCATTGCTCTCTATAAATTTTTCGCCTCATACTTCTTTTTCAGGCTCACCCTATAATCACAAGACGTACAACTACCCTAAAGCCGATTAGGATTTTTTTTGTGATTTTCTTTGTAACAGTCCATGGAATGATGCCTTTTCTCTCTCTGATGATAAATGTGCCTGTTATATGACCTCCTGGATCCAAGTCAGGGACCAACTCAGACCTATTTTGGTATCGCTGGAGCAGTATGGGTGCTCAAAATAAAGCTCCCAAAAATATTTTTGATTTTTTTTTTTTCTTTTTTCTGTTTTTTTTATTAAAAATAAGAAAAAAATTTCGGCTTCAAATGTATTAGTGTATAACCAATTTTCTGTTTATTTTAGCTACTTTATTTTTTCTTCAAGACAATGAAATGAATTTAAAAGTAATTACGTGGCGTAACTTATTTAACGTTAAAAACTCACTCGGTTACTAATCAAACGTTAGATTTAAAAAAAATGAATGTTCTCAATAAACTAAATTTAAAAACCTGTTATGAAACTTTAAGAAAATGTAATCATGGGCGCCCGCAGAAAATTTTCTAAAGGGGGGCAAAATATTTTCAGTCGTAGTACTCACAAAAAAAACTTACTACATCTATTTAAAATCAAATTTTTTTTAACAAGAATTGAAGTCACCTGGTATCAATACCAAACATACCAACAATTTATCTATAAAGTCTATTTTATTGCAGTTTATTTTGTCTTACTTAATATATAATATGTGTACGCTTAACATGCACAATCCTAATAAACGATTATTTGATATTGTTGACCCTTTTTTTTACTCAACGTAATGTTTTTAACAATCGCTTCACCGTGTATGTTGTTGCTGGTAAAGTTAACACTAGTAAGGCATACCTGATACTTGGATAAAATTTTGAAAAAGGTAATAAGTTGATGAAATCTTGGCTAATGTTATGTTCTCGAGCGTTTCAAAATCAAACCAACTCCAGGCATCAGTTTCAAAATTATCTATGCTGTATAGGTTATTAGTCGTAGAAATATCGTCTTTAAAATGTTAAGTTCAGTTCGCATAATCTAGACAAATGCAGAAATACTAAGTCAAATTGTACACTGCGTGGTTCACAAAATTGACTCTCCAACGAGCCAATTAGAGAAACTAATTAAGGAATGTTAATCGTTTGTCTGAATAGCAATTTATCAGTCCAATATTATCTTCTGCGCGAGCTGGACTCTTTTCACAAAACATCCCTGAAATAGTTACTGAACTTACTTTTTTGAAGTTTTACTATACTGAGTAGTTTTTGAACTTGCTGTTGGAATTCTAGATGATCAACTTAATCAGCTCGAAGAGCCTGACTAACTTGATTAAGTATTTCAGCAGCATGAATTTGAGAGATTTTTTTTTATTATTCTACTACTCCGGGTAGAATTCTAAAATAAAAGTATTAATTTAATATAGTTTTACTTTTTGTTGTCTAGAAATCATAGCTCAAAACAGCTAAACATGAAATTTTACCCGTACTTTAGGCATTAATATCTACTGAGGTCATGACTTGCACATTAATTCCCTGTTTGTTTTTGAAAGCCATAAATACGTACATTGACTTTATACAAAAAAATCAAAAGTCTACGAAGAAGTAAGTTGCCAAAAATGGAATTTTGCGGTTAATGTGTTTTGTTAATTTTCCCATAACCTTCGTGACCTTTAGTCTTCCACGAAATCTATAAGTTATTTGGTTTCCTTATACATGCGTCTTCCGATGTCTGAAAAAATCAATGTGCTCAAGCAATAAAAAACCTACAGAAGTTCTAGCATTAGTCTTATTTTGCCACATTTATAACTAACAAAATACCCTTGCAATGGTATAGGTATGCTTAGCAACGGCGACTTAACAACTTTAATAATAGTACTCTAATTAAAAACAAATAAGAAAGACATTTTTTCAACAAAACTCGAGATACAAGAGTATTTAATAAAAACAGCATTTTCATCAAGAGAAAAAACAATCAAACACCTTGAAGTGTCTATATCATTGTTAAAACGCTGATGTAAATTTCAGATAAACGTTTTTTCTAATAAAAAAAAACTTATAAGGAAAACACCTTTTTAAGAAAATAAACAAAATCAAGTTTTAATGAAGTTTATTAATAGCTAACCTGAATTTCCACGTTAACAATGTCGTCTTTTGAAAGGAACTAATATTTGATTAGTTGGTGTTGGGGCATCAGTTATACAAACAACGTCAATATGAATATTGGAGGACATTTTCCTTGGTTGGCCACTTGGAACAGCTCTTTCCAGATGCAGTAGAATATTCCATATAAGAAACATAAGCATCATTGTCATAGACCTAATGATTGAGAAGTAAAACAACTTTTAATGATTGGTGCTTCCTGAATATTTCTTAAAAGAAATAAATTAGTGCTTCCTGAATATTTCTTTTACGAAATATTCAGGAAGCAAAAATTTTGGCCACAATTGCCCCCAACAAGTTGATAGAACATTTTTTTAAATTTTCTTAACTTAATTTATATTCCATGATATATTTTAATTTTCATCAACTAATCTCTTAGCATTTAAAGATTAAGACCAAATGAAGAAAAAAGCGCCGATATG